>NW_027107174.1:470577-525894 GCF_000696795.3 Halyomorpha halys
TCAATATGGACAGTTTTTTTCTTTCTAGGTTCTCTGACGCCTTCTATTGTAACAACATTATGTTCTCTAATGGTTCTAATACTTCAGAAGCTCTTTCTCCCTATTAGTCCATACTTATCCATATACCACCGCCAAATTTCCAGTTGACCCATCGGGTCTCGTAAATTTAAATTATGTTGGGCCAATCTCCTACTTTTCATCCTGCAAATCTTGTCCCTGACTTTGGCCCACAACTTTTCCAAGGCCATCACATTACCGGCTATTTTATCCTCTCCCGGCAATGTATCGCGTTAGTCCCGGCCACGGTCCCGCATTCCAAATGAAAATTTGGAACGGGTAAATCCCGTGATAATGTTTTTGAAGTGGTGATAATAGCATACTCATTGAAAAGAAATAAATTATTTTAAATAAAAATTGTCTTTTTAAAATCAAGCTTTAGTATATAGAAATTTAAAGACAGTAAAAGTAATTAGTTGTAATATGATTGTTCAGTTGTTAAAATCTTTAGTTAAAAATATTTTATAGTATAGGAAGGAATTTGTTTACATATAAGCAATGTGACGTTAGTTTATAACCATAAAAAAGCTTTTCTTTTTTATGTTTAGAAAAACAATCACAAAAAGTTATGATTCTATTCTTGTCCATCCACCACTTCCTTATATTATTATGAATTCAGTCAGTTAATTTAGAATAAATAAATAATTTTAAAAGACAAACGAAAAACTACTTCAAGTTAAGTTGATTGTTATTATATTTTTTCGTTATTTTGATTATCATATAATTATAAGCTAGTTATTTGTAATTTTAATGAATTTACTACTATTATCTTTATTTGAAATTTAAAGCTTAATGTTTTTAGAATTATGTGCGGCTTATATTACAGAAAGTAATTTAAATAATAGTTGTTGGTGTTTTTTTCCTTACCTCCTAGAACAAAAGAAAAAACAATTACATATATACAAGAGAATGGTAAATACATATACCGGCTATTTGAGTTGATTGTTTTGCCGGAATGGTATTATAAGAATGGTTACGGGGTCCACTGAAGGTAGTGTCATCAGTGATGGCATATGTTTGCCTAGAATGCTCACTAAGAATAAGGTGGAGCTATTCCTGCTAGTTAAAATAGTTGGTGTAGTTATTGGCTGGGGCTTTAGGGCGTTTAAGTAATATTAAATTGCGGGAGAAAATAATGAAATATTCCTTAAGAGGACCAAAAAAAAAAAAAAAGAACAATGCACTAGAAAAAATAAGTCAATGAAATTGGGCTAAAGTGAAAGTTCACTTTCTTGTTTCCATTACTTAATTTCGGAGAATATATTTGATATTGATACGTAAAAAAGTGATTTATTGGGGCTAGCCAGTTTTTAAAAACCTGGCTTAACTAGAGTGGAAACCAAATGGGAACGGAAAAGCATTTTTTTTTTTTGGGAGGAAAGTTGGGTATTAATGCAAAATGATTTTATTATTAATTATATCAAATTCAGTCAACTACTTTCGTTTATACATGCGTAAACATGTTTTCCTCGACACACCTATATTTCGAAAACGGTTCATTTTCAACCTATATTTTCAACACTCACATTCGAGATTGCACATTTTGTAATTTTTATAAGTTCTCATTCCCACAATGTAAATTCTTGTTCCATGTTATACCATATAAAATTCTCTTCAGGTAAAATTCTGTTTTTAATCAAATGTTGAAGAAATAGGTTTATTGGAAAATCGTTGATCGACCGTCTGTATATTATAAGAGAAAGATGATCCAGGTGTGGTAAAAAAAAAAAAATCAAATAGTAATTAATCTATTTATTGTGAGACAACGTTTCGCTCAACATTTTGCAGGGTTTCATCAGAATTTACTGAAAATGATTTTTGTGTTCATCTCCACTCAGTAAACCTTGATGAACCCTGCAAGTGGGGTGAAAAGTTGCTTCAACAAACAAAGGATGATTCACAATAGATAGTTTAGTTACTATTTGAGTATTTTTTTTTCCACGCCTGGACCATCTTCCTTTTAAAGAAAATATTTAAAAAAATAATAAAAATAGTAATTTGAAATAATTAAATTTTTTTGCTTATTATTTTCGAAGTAATAAACAATAAAATGGCGGAAGAAGGTGTAAGAATTTTTAATAATATTTTTATATTAGCCTAAAATTTATGTTTATAATCAACATTTATCCAACCTTGACCATGACTTTAGTACAAGAAGTATTACCCAAAAAGGTGTTCATAAACAACTAATGTTAACAGTATACTCATATATAAAATATAAATATTCTTTCTCCATAGTTGACTAGTTTTTCTGAAGTCAATCAGACAAAAATACAACAATTAGTCTGGGAACTACTACCATGGATGAAAGCACTGACAACTATGAGATGTCTAGACACAACTATAATGTCTAGATTGTAAACTAGAATGTTCCGATTGACTTCACAAGAAGTGGGGAAAAGCTATCATAGCGTAAATAACGCCTAGGTAATAAAGGCAATACTTCGGGGCGTCATTAAACCTTAATAGAAAAAATAATAAACTATTCAAAAATTAAAAAAAAAATAATATATATATATAAAATGATAAACTCGATATTGTATTTATAAAAATGTAGGCCTCCAGAGCCCTATCCTAGACACCTAGAAACAAATATTTCCTATTCCTAAAATAATTATCTTTATAAAATAATACCAGGCCGAAAATCAAGTGGTTGTGGCTCTGTTATTTCAAAGTATGAAATATGTTAGTATTTTGAACCTAACAGGCTGAACAAAACTATCAACTATTTACTGTAACAAAAATTAAAAACATTTTTGGCATATGGGAAATATTAATGACTGGAAAAATGGATCAACCACAATTGAATATCAAGAAAAAGATAAATTTCACATTTTTCCCACAGCTTATAATATGAATTAGAAGATTAAGAACATTTTTCAATGAATAGTAATCAAATTTTAACAAGCATTTGCTTCTAAAATGTGAATAACATTGAGAATTATTAAATTTGAATAAATATGGAATTTTTAAAAAATAGCTTTTGAAACAGTACTTATTATTATAAAAAAATTGTAATTATAAAAAATTCATAATTCTTTAGGAATCATGATTACATATTATTTTCAAAACTGTCCAAAATTTGTCTTATTATTATAAAAATCAATAATATTATTTTTATGATTTAGATAACCTAATAATTAATTAAACTTTTTAATATTTAGGGTGAAACATATAAAGTATATATATAATATATAAATTAAATAAAATATACATCATGTGGATGTTTGCCTCAGGCAGTGTTGGACAAAGAGTATTTTTAATTACAATTGACTGTAATTAGAATTCGCAATTACTTCGGTTCAACTAGCGATTGTAATTTCAGACCATTATTACAATTACAGTGGTTCATCAAGCAGCTGAAATGACTAATCAAAATTGTAATTTCGTTTCCACAGTTTCAAATTACAGTAATTGGAAAGTAATTGTAATTGCAATTGCAATTACTTTTTGCCCAACACTTGCCTCGGGGCGAATTCGAGCCTAGTTGCGCTACTGAAAGTTATTCTATTACAGTTTCATTAGCAACTGTTTAATTACATTAATTATATGTCTGGGGCTTTAGTATAAGTTGGAGCATTAGTTTATAAAACTATTGAAGAGGCTGCTGTTTATCAAGATGTTTCAAATGTCAAGGCTGTCGTTTGATTCTTTTTTTTTTTCATGAATGGGACAAGTTGTCTTTTACACGTTTACACAAATCGATTTTACAGGAATTTTATTACAGCTATCCGACAAATTTATATAAAAAAAAAAAAAAAAAAGAAAAATGAATTTTCCCAATTAACACGGAGTTGAGACGCAAATTAATAATTGATAGTTGGTTAGTTAATGCTGGCAACTGACTATCCTTCTCATAGCCCAACGTAACATCCAGCCTGGTTAATATTCAGGGAAGCGATTCCATTCTCGGGGCTATGTAAATAGAAAACAATGCGGCAATAAACAAATTTCGTGTCCTATAGTCATTTCAACCTTCTCTACTTTAGCAGCCCAATCATTACATTATTCTTTGTAACAATACTAAAAAGATACAACTAAAATAAGAAAGTGGTAGTAATCTCAATAAAATCTAATTTGAAAATTCACTAAGTAAGTAGACCGATTGTGGATTGCAGTTTGATTAATATGAATTATGAAGTGGATTTAAATAAAACCATCAATTGATTTAAATACACTACTAATTAGATAAAATTATCATTCAATTTATTTTTTTTCATATTTTACCAAAAAATAATCACTATAAAATAATTTTTTTTCATAAAAATATCATTTCTAATTGAGCCCTTTTTATTGGTAAACATTATTATCATATTACCAGCCGCTTTATAACCTTTGGTGTGAGCATATTATAAGAAAAAAAATAAAAGCACAATTAAAATACATTTGTAAATACAACCACTCATCAAATAGACTCTTAAGTATAAATAATTATTTGCTTGTTGATGCTTGTGCATTAAAAATACAATGAAATACGATATGAAAATATCTCTGATCCGTTCTATTCAACACTGAATCCCCATTAGTTTTTAATGATCTTTGGCAAACAGCCATTTGGTATTGATATACAAAATTGTTTTATATAAATACCAATACTCTCACCAGTTTTAGAGCTCTACTAAACCATCGTGTTCTTCTCGTATCCAATACTTACAGCCCAAATTCCTTCGTAAAATTCTAAATGCTCCTTACTTTGTCACAAATCAAGTCATCCGTCAGAACCTCAATGTTCCAATGTTGTCGAATTGTCCTGAACCAAATAACAATCATTCCATGATAAACTTTCTAACCATCCAAATCCTCCTAGGCGTTATGGAGCTATTTATTAAGCCTAATTTTTTAAGTTATTGTTAAAATTATTAAAGTTCTAATCGTAAATATTCTATTGATATAAGTTAGAAATGGACCCTAGGAAGGGGCTGTGTGGTACCCACAATACCGGTAACAGAAGCACGCAGACAGGTTTTATTATATACTTAAGAGAGCTAAATGCTTAAATATCTTTTCCATCGATTTGTCAAAAATTACTTCTTCGGATCTGGACACCTACTTTTTAAATAGAAAAACGTGAAAAAATAATCTAATTTGATTAAAAGTTTCAACCACCTCTTTTCCTTTTGATATCTCGAATCGGCTTTATTCATGTAGTAACCCACTTCATGCACAACAAATTTAAGATTTTGAATTAATAATAACTTATATTAAAGCTTTGAATAAAAAAAAATTCAGAAAAAAACTCAATTGGTAAAAATTAATTTTTTAACATTTTTGTTTCTCTTGAAAAATTGGGGTTTTGCAGTTACAGTCACACTTTGGCCAAAAAATATTAAAAACAAAGAATGCTCAAAATTGATGAATAAAGTTATTTTTTAAGATTTTGTGTATACGTTTTTCGTTTAAAAAATTATATAATTTTTTCTATCCTGCATTTGATTTAAAATTGATTTTGTTTAAAATTAACTAATAAAACTAATTACGGGTTCCCAGAATTCATTTGAAATCCTTAAAAACAAATAGTTTTTATCAAAATATTTACTTATCCAGTTATGTGGAAACTGTAAACAGGATTGTTATTATCTGAACCAGTGACGTGGTTGAGAGAGAACCGCCGGGATCTTCCCTGTACTGCTTTTTCCTCCACCGGGTGGAGACAAGTTCGGGTCAGAGTTCCCAAGGATGAATGAAAGTGTTTAAGATATTATTTTATTTTTGGCTTAATTTTGCTTCATTTTTTATTAATTTTTGTCTACTATTTATTACTTTGTTATTATGTAATTTATATAATTTTAAATACGGTGTGAATGTTTTCTATAATTCTTATTACCATTATCTGTAGATATATGACAAAATTTAATATTATACATAAAAGTTGTTATTATCTAAATATATATCTAGTCTAAATAATAGACAAACTAACTAAATATAAAATTACATTAATATCCAGTCAGTGACTGAAACATTAATTATATGGATAAAATTGATTTACTACAGCATATAGTCGCTTTCTAAATTATTAAAACCTAAAAATAAAAATAAATATATAAAGTAATTATTTTTAATAATAGTTAAATATAATTAGTCAATTCACCTTGAATTGTTTTGAAAAGAGTGCAATTTCTAAATTTTTCAAGGTTGTCTGTAAACTTTCTAATAGAAATACGTCTACACTAATATCACTATATATCACATTGACTCATGTTACATGGGAAATGTTAATAACATGTTTGTTCGACTATATAATTTATTATGTTACATAACCCTTTTCTGCAATACTAAGCAGTAGTTTATTGAGAAAGTCATGCAAGCCATACCTGAACATAGTTTAAACCTGCATTATACAAGGCTTACGTCTGTTTAGAATTGGGATATTATAAATATGGTCTTAGGCATCGCTAATTGTTAATACCTACATAACTTTTTTTTTTTATTTTGTTGTGCTTTCTTTTGGGTAATAAACTGTTTAGAATGTCGAATCTATATATGAGTCCCTCACTGACTTACCTAAATCTTCATGACAATACCAAAAGAAAATCCCCTCTTTACGTTTTGGTCGATTCTTGGAATGTGCTACTCGTTGGTTCGGTATGATTTACTTTTTTTTTTTAATTCGTTATTAATCTATTACTTTCCTAACACATTCGAACCGTTGTATTATTACTTTAATTATACTTCTAGGGTGCTGACCCCGCAATTGCACGAATCTTATTGTTATACCTTTACGAATTTCCTCTCAAATTTTGGCTCCCTTTTTGTTGTAGATGAAGCGAAGAAGCTAAGTGGATAAGGTGCTGTTACAATCTCCCGTGCTCAGATTCGAACCTGGTTGTGGCTGATAATTATTTATTCTGTTTTTGTAACCATTAGTCAACCCAGTGGCTCGGACGCCATTTCATTAAATTAATTAAATCTGGTAAATAAAAAATGGTTTGATGATGAAGGGTCAGGAATGAAGTACGTTGTTTGACCAACACCAAGCACCAAGAGGTGATTTGGTCAGAATCACGCTCGACCGCCAGATTTTTAATCAATTAGGGTACCCAGTTCATGAGACTGAGTGAAACAGTAAAATAATTATGTCACAGATGAATTTGTACCTGGGCCATTAAAGTGCCTTACAAATGTATAACTCACTCCCTCTCCAAATTTATTGCCAGACATTATTCTTATGGGTGCAACCGATGTGAATAAAATCTGGAGCTTATCAAGTAGCGATTACATCGTTTATTGACATAACTTAGGTCGTTAGCGCAATAGACGTACTCGCACCATCGTTGGACCACTTGGACGTTTTGACTTTTTCACTTTCTTGGGACAGAACTAATACATTATGAGGGCTTATGAATATCATTGTATAACTCGTGTTATGCTTTTTCCAACTCTGTATGATTTTCATATTTCAAATTGGTGAGGGGTATGAGTCAACATTGTGAAAAATTAAGTAATTTTTATCTTCGACCCCATTCATACCAAACTACTGATTCTCATTTATATGCCTTAGATAGATATCTACGAGAAATGTCAATTAAAACTCGATCGAATTTTGTAGCTTCACCGAGTTAAAAGCACGCGGTGTTATGAAAGTTGATGATGTGAGCTGCTCCCAGCGTCGCCCAGTAAGCTTTACCTTTTGGCTATCGAGAGGTACTTGAATTTTAAGTATAGATGATACATTCGGATCTATAATTGGAAACATTGGATATATGGATTAGATTAACTGCGGTAGCAAATTTATGGACATATGCACATAAATATACTTTATTTATTATCCAACACTGATCATTGAGAAATCATTTTTTTGGCCATATGCTGAAATATAAAAATAGGCTTCTGTTTAATGTTCTAATAAGGAATATACACTCCTTCCTACGAGTGTATGAGAAGCGTCACTATAAAAATAGTACAAAAAGTATTGATAGTCAAAATTAATATAAAATTATTAATATTTGTGATTTTATTATACTTGTGATGAGAATTACTTCAAAATATAATTCTTTTCTTACTCTCTTTACTTGAGGAGAATATTATATCCGGTTGGATGTTCGATATGTGATTTATCCGTTTTAGACCATCTTAAATTTAAAAAATCTTTTTCGGTCTTTGGTCTATGACACGATAATCTCGGGTGGATCTATATTTGTTTTGTTGATTTTCGGCGGTAGGTATCAACAATCGGGTAGTCTTTGCGATAAAATCTTGATTACCTGTAGACTGCATCGTCAGAACAGTTATTTTATTAAAAATATCTCAACTTTAAATTTAAATCCTTAAAATTTTTATATTTAAGGTAAATTCCTGAGAAAAAAGCAGGAACACTTCTTTTTTTCAGAAAACTTCATTTGCGAATAGCTCAAAAAGTATATTATGCATATGTTTATTTAAAAGATAATCAAATTCCTCAAATAACATCCATTAATAGAAATACTGTGTATTTGAATTTACTATGGAAGATTTTTCTCTCGGAAATCCGTTCACATTTATTATTTTTTCAAATAATAAAAAACCTATGTAACTGGAGCATTGCAGATAAGTTTGTTAAATAATTGTTTAATAAATAAACAAAAATTGTAGTGAACTTATATTTGATACCAAAGCAATGATGAAAGCTTTTTAAGAAGGTAAACAAGATATTTTTAAATTACAATAATATTTAAAACATTTTTAGATGAATTCTCTCTATTCTTGATTATATACTTGAAAGTTTATTTGTTATGAATTTAGACGTTAAGGTGAAAATACTACCCAAGCAGTTTTTAATCAAAAACACCTTTATTTCTTATAGCAACGTTTCGGAATATTTTATCCCATCTTCTAGTGTCTAATTCCATATAATTAATGTTATCCTTTTCTTAATTAAAATATTGTGAATAATATTAATAATTTATATAATTCACCAGTTGAAATACTCAGAAACGTTTTTTAAGAAGAACTCTATAGGAGATATCTTTAACTTAACATTCAAATACAAAGTAGATTTATCTTTTTTTTTTTTTCAATTTTTAATTACTATACTCATATCGGTTTGATGAATTGGATGAGTGCCTGATAATTACATTGACATATGGAGCCGGCAGGTTAGCGAGAAACGCGACAGGATAAAAATGCCAGCCGGCCGATAGGAGACAGTAAATCAGTTAAAGAGGGCAGAGACCTACTAGAGTGAAGGGGGCGTTAGTGATTGTAATGCCCTCGCCCCTGGCCCCTCCCTATATACTAGTATCGATCCTTAGTACTTTTGTAACTTCTTACTCCCCGGCGCCTTCTCACTTCCTAGGCCCCACCTCGGCGACCCCCAGCTCTACACTTTGTACACTCCACCTCTTGGAGATTTATCTCACCTAGAAGGGGCCCGCTTTTACTACGAAGGACGCCCGAGAAGGTCGGTTATCGCTCTTTAAACTGGCCTTCAACTTGGATCTTTCACATCTATATCTCATAACACAACAGCTGAGGATCCACCAGTGATAAGCGAGTGTAGCTGCTATACTCGGAACAATTTGCTTATATCAGTTAATCAGTGCAGAACATTTGTTATGTATTAATAAATATCAATGAAAAAGTTTTTGGCAAAACCGTATAAACCAAATTAATCTTAACTTTTTATATATTAAATAATGCAATATTAATAAAAACCTACCGTAGGAAATTATCAAAATTTTCGACAAATACTTTCAAGATTTGTACTTTTGAAAATGTAATATGGCTTTTAATATTGGGACTAGGCTGAAGATGGAAATGTTTCAAATGAAAATAGGTATAAAAGTTATACAGGCACAAAATTTAAAAGGTATTGATAAGGATTATTATGAGTTATGAATATTTATATTTATATCGCCTAAAAAAAAATCATCTAGAAATGAAGTCTATAAATTTCTAATTGAATTTTTATGATGATTCGTAAGGTTTTCATTGAAACTAATAACGAATTTGAATTGAACTTTAATAAATAAAAAAAATTATTGTCTAACTTTATTGGAAGCGGCTTTGGTATCTGCAACTTTTTAAACATTTAAGCTCATTAAAACAATCATGAATGTTTTTTCCTATTCTACGCTAAACACTTATTGGTTTATAATGAGATTTAAATCTACTTTATCATAGGGCAATGACAGAAACCAATGATATGTAAAGGTCCTACTATCAAATAATCTATTTTTTCCCAGGTACTAGAACTTATTGGGGAGAATCCTTGAACACGAGTCTAATATCACCAAATACATATTCATTGAAATCGGTTCCCCCCCCTCGGTTTTTTCTGACATACCTTCCGGCTCATTTCTGACATACGGGGGAGGGAGGTGTAGGAGTGAGGGGGATTTATCTACAGTTACCACTCTATTCTAACAATGAAGGGGGTCAAGTCTTCATTTCGTGGGACCGCCACAGAAATAAAAGTCGACCCCCCACCAAATGTGCTTTAACTCAATTGGCCCTGGTGTCCCCACGACCTCTTTTGCCTTAATGTAGAAGAAGAATGTTAATCGGTCAAAATGTTATAAATAAAGTTTAATTTAATTGTTTTGTACCCCATTTTTAAAATAATACTCTGTCGTTGCAGTTGTCACATATTTTTTTAAAACTCTCGTTTTACTATACTACTGTATTTTCCAAAAAACAGTTTGGGTACATGAAGCAGTTAGTTAAGTTTTAAGAGAAACCCAAAAGAGTTTTGATACAAAATATTTTCCCGCGGACTTTAAATCCATAATCCTTTCCAAGAGACGAAAAAATAAAGTAAAGTAGCATATAAACTTCTGCTTATAGGGCATGCCCCTTTAACGATAGGAATTTCGTCGTGCTGAAAGAATCATTACTTCTTATTAACTCATGTTATGTAAAAAAAGAGTATACGTTGAACTGTTTCTGGCTAATTTATATAATTTATTTCGTTAGTTTTTTTCTACTAGAGGAATGAGATGCATTATTACTCATGTAGTCTCATTTTCAGTTCTGATGGTCTGTTGAATGGTTCGTTATTGACTTCTATTTGTGAGACTGAAGGATTTCTTTCGGAATTTTCTTGAAAAACTTAAAAAATATTTATATTTTCTTTTTTTGAGATTTAAACATCATTCATTAACAAAAAATTATCGTCAGAAATTACTTTGGCTTAACTATTACTTGTAATTTGAAACCACTATTTCATTTATAGCCCTTCATCAAGTACTTGAAGTTACCAATTACACTTCTGCAATTACAAATTATTGTAAATGGTAAATAACTGTTATTTTAATTGAAGTTACTTGTTGACCAACAGTTTCTTCTATCCACCTATCTCTTTACACTCACGGGATTCTTATATTTCAAAATTCATTCAGAATTTGCTAATTTCCAAAACGTATATTTAACATAAATGGTATATTTAACAAGCTCCAATTTGAGCCGTGATAGAACTCTTTATATTTATTTTATATTCTATATTTTCCTGGATACAGGATTTTTAACTATAATATTTTTATCAAATAACAAGAAACTAACAGTAGGTGCATTCATTTTGGCAAATATTATGAAAACTGCTGCTAATGTTAATTATAAACTACTTAATGTTGTAATTACTAGCTTCAGAATTAGCCGTGATAATCAAATAGTTCTTGGGGAACCGAATGTTCATGGTATGACTCAATTTAAATTTGCACATTAAAATGCCAAAATCGTATAAAAATATTCATAAACTAGACTGTAATAATGAAAATAACTAAGATTTATTTATTTATTTCACCAAATAATGTTAATTCAGTAACAATTAACTTGTTTGAAAAATAATATTTGTATTTGAAAAACTATATTTCGGAAAATATTAAATATAAAGGATTTTATTAGGCTCAATTCGTAGATCATTAAGTTTTCCTCAAAGCAGTTTATGACGATTATTTTACTAGGAATAGTAATTTTTATGTTATTTGCCAAAGTATAGTCACAAATGTTTTCTCTTCGTTATTTGGGAAAAAATATCAATGTTTCAAAACCTGTATTTCGGAAAATATTGAAAGTAATGAGTTCAATCAGAGATCAAATATTAGAAAATTTACTCAACTTGAAAAAAAGGAGTTTATCGTGCACTCGTTAGTTTTAAAGATTGTAAGTACTGAATAAAAAATGAGCTTAAATTTTAGTTCTTTTACTTGAATAAAATCTAGTATAGTTTAATAACTAATTTTCAGGGAAATTCAGTGTTCTTGTTATACAGTGCAGCTAAAAATTAGAATTATTTTTTAACGAAAAATGCGAGTTAACGGTTGAAAAAATGCCCTCTTCTCCGAAAAAAGTAATTTTGACGGGAGTGTATAAGTGTGACACAAAATAATAAAAGCGGAAACTTTTTACTTCTGGATATAAGACACTCAATAACAAGAAGAAGTAATAATAAAGAAAAAGTGAAATATTTTCGTTGTAAATGGGTTTCTAGGTGGACACCATACTTCGGTTACATTACGTTTTCTGATAGATGAAAACATATCAGATGGAATATACCTCCATACCCATCTTAATATGTACCATAATCTGCACACTTTAATCTTTTAAATTTTATTAAGTTACATATTCAAATTGCATGTATTACATTGGGTGTTTTTAGCTATAAAATTAAAAATATTTGGTGGCCGTCTTTTAAGAGTTTGAGATTAGAATTCATTGAAAACAATTAGTTTATAATTACTTCTAGGCCAACTTGCAATTTTACTGGACTACAAATAGTTACTAGACACTGAAGCTGAAGAACTCCATCACACGGATCCAGTGGTGTACAAATATTGTCTGATGGCAATATTGACAAGTACTAATACGGCCGTCACTATTATCTCAGTGGCAGGTAGTTTAAATGATTCCTAAATTTTTTTTCATACAAAAAGTGGAATATTTTCTACCCTAGAACAGTACTAAAAGATAGAATAGAAACAGAAATAAATCTATATAAACAAATTGTCAAACCTATGTTCAACTGTGACATTGAATCCACAGCTACTGCTTCAAACTCCGTAATGAAAATATAATCAGAGAGAAAATAGGATATTGGTTTGGGAAATTTGTTGACTCATGAATTTGATAACTTATTTTGCCATAAAAGATATATATAAAAACGAAAATCAATTAAATAAAATTAAAATATGGTTTGTTGCGCTCATCACAAAATATTCTCTTACCACTCTCCTTTGAGTTGAAAATATTACTCATTTCAAATTCCACAATTTGTATACTATTCAACAATTTATGTACCGAACTGTAGCGTTTGATAAATCGTTTTTTATCCGAGCTGCACATCTCGGGAAATCCATTCCTCTAATATACGTCATGTATCAACCCTTCCCTCGTTTAAAACCCTTCTATTTAATTACCTTTTACTTTACCAATCTAATCCACACACTATCATAGTATAGATATTGTGTAATTACCTTTTTGCTTTGTTTTTAATGTTTTTAGTCAGTTAGTTTTTTAATTTATTTTTTTCTTCTGTGTATGTAAGTTATAATTAAGCGTGGTCACACTGTTTTTTGGCCAATATATGTTATAATAAAATTAAAATTACCTTTGTAATTGTTCTAAAGAGACCAATAAACAATTTTTATTCCATTCCATTAATATTCAAGATCGCACAAGTTTGCCTCCTATTTATTGATTGGGAAAAAGAACTATTGATTTCTAGTTTCCATTGGTGTCACATACAATCCATCAGAGGTAGGCTACATACAAACTCCATTATTTGAAATTAGATATCCTAAAGTATGCATTTCAGTTAAAAACATGGATTCGAAATTTTACCGATCGCAATACATTTCCTTTTCCAATATATTCATACATTGGTAATTGAAAGTAAAATTAAAATAAAGTAAATAATTTATGAAATTGGCGATGAAAAAAAAAATCGCAGGAACTGTAATAAATAAATAATTATCTCATTTGAAATCATGACACAATGTGAAATCTAATTTACGCTACTCTCTTGTATAATTATTTAGTTCAATTAACCGAGCAACCTAAAATGTTTACTGATACACACACCCGAGAGGAATTATTTTGAAGCAAAATGGCTACTAGATATTATTAGTTCAAAGAGTATACATTTGCATTAATAAGTTTTTTTTATTCAATTCAATTGTTATTCTAATTGTCTTTTTTTTTCTTTTAAGGCTCTTTTATCCTCGAGGCCAACCAGTGTGGGTTATCTAAAAGGTGCCACCCACATCTGAGTACTGAACTGGAAATTCTAATTAAATATATCACATCTGAGCTTGATTTAGAAGTGATGTATTTGTTAATAACGACTTTGTCAATTTCAAATATGAACGATCGAACTTACTGACGGCAAAACATAATTCGTAACATTTTGATTAATTTGATGTCAACTAGACGAGCTGTACTGTACTTATTAAGTGGACCTGTTATAGAATACATTTACAATTCCGATCAATGCGATATGTACTTACTTTATGCGTAGCTGTTTGACATGCCTCACCCCTGCCAGTGGGGTTAGTTGTCAAGCCGTCATTGGTCGCACTATCTCATGCACTAATCATGACAGTCAAATGCTCTAACAGATGATATTTGGGATTGAAAAGCTTCCAGCACATTGTCCATTACCATTGAAGAGATTTGTACAGTAGGAAATGGACAACTGATTGAAATGAATGTGTCTATTTCCTGGTATAAATGTAGAAGGTGTGATTGAATTGAATAAATGGAGCTTAATTCATACTTTGATAATAGTGACCTCAACTGTTTTTAGTTTAATTAATATTAATATTAATATTAACATTGCTAAATGTTAAATACCACCACAAACATAATAAGGGATATATTAATATGACTCTTATTAGTCTGTTTCTACGTACTGTTCAATATGATACAAAAGATTGTCCTGTTATATTGCAATTGATTTATATTTGGCTTATGAAAATTGAAATAATCTTTAGTTTTGTGAACTTAGGTCACAATCAAGAGCCAAGGATCCTATTCGAAGAGCAACAGCAACATTTCATAACTCCGTCGCAAACAATGATTATTTAATTAATCTAAAAATTTTTCTTCAGTTTGAGACCATAATAAACTCTGTACAACCATTACTTTGCAAGATAATTTTTACGAATATACAATTTCCATATAAAATAGAAATTTTTTAAAATTGTCCCCTATATTGTCAAATATAATAAAAAATACCTTTGTTTATGATTATGGGGCAAAGTAGGGGGAAATGAATTTGTAGAAAATTCAATTAGCTTTCATTTCAGAATGTTTAGGCTTTACAGCTCTTTGAAAAATGTCAAATATCCTAAAATATTGAAAATGGATTTTGATAAAATGTATTATTTTCATTAAATTATAAGACTTATTAGAAAATAGTAATTTCAATTTGATCAGTTTTTTTTTCTTCGATTTTTCTCAAAAGAATAAATATAAAATACATCAGGTATACTGAACTGGAAGAAATATTTTTATTCTAAGCTCAAAATACTGTCCAATTAGTACTAATTAAGTTGTAATAAAATAAAATAAAAAAGTAAAGAAAAAATAGAAATATTGAGAATATTAAAGAGGCCTATGACAGGGTTTTTCTTACAATTTCCTAATTTTTGACTACTCCTGTCCGACGAAAAGTTTCGATCGAAGGAAATATAAAAATAATAATTAAATAATACTTTAATAATTATACATTAAACATTTTCTTCTTCTTCATATTTCACTCAAAATTCAATATTCAATGTAACTAAAAAAGCAGGCAAATTTAAAAGAATCATTCTCTCATAAAATGAAGATGGTTCGAGTGCGGTCAACAAGCAACTAAAATATCACAAAAAACTGTTTATGAAGAGCCAACGTGACAATTTCACAAGAGTGATCACAACAAAAAAAAGTCCGCCGAACCCGCCCTACTAAGATACTCGTGGAGTGACGGCCCTAAACCACTTTTAAAATATTAGCTTGAAATGGGAAGAGGAGACTTTAAGATAGTTTAATTTGAGCAATATTTAAATTCCTCTGAAATTGGAAAACAGCGTGAATCCCTCTTTGCAGGGATTCGTCAAAACTAAAAAAAGATTCAAGTAACTAAAAATATGTTAACGGAGTAAGAGAATAAGATTATATGAAATAAGTAAATTAATTAATTACTTTGACAATTTAATTTACTTTGCTCACATTTATACAATTAAAAATTGAACTAAGGTGGTGCTAAAAAATATGTTAAAAATGAAGAAAATAAATTAAATTATCAAAGTAATTAAATAAAATAATTTTTTCGCAATATTTATAGCTTAAACTTACTTTACTTTTTATTTCATGTCATTTTATCCTCTTTCTCTGTTAACATATTTTTATTTGCTAGTGCAAAGGGAAGTGAAACACTAGCTCCCAATAAATAGTTCCTGCACTATTAGAGTTGCTTTTTGGCAAATTCTCTTATAGGTTGAAAGGAAAGCTAATTAATTAATTCGAATTCATTTTACACGTGACTATTGCCATAGAAAGAATATTTTTGACTATAATTCATACGGTAAGAGAACATTACAAAGTTTTTGGGGAAAATTGTCAATTTTTGATCTCAAATTGTATCCTAAAACTTGAAAATAAATAATTCAGATATTTTCTTTAATTTCCTTTAACACAAACCTATTTCCTCTCTCCCTACTCGATTAAGCTCTAAGATTTCTACATATGCACCAAAATGAAAGTTTGTATTCAAGCAAATTTTCACTTTAGTTTCTTAGACACTATAGGAACGAATGATCACAAAAAAAAACCTATTTCGACGATTTCATTATCTTAGTTTGCCTCATTTCCGAAATAAGCCCATAACGATTATCATTTGCTGTATTAGTACCGGATTTATTCGTAATAAAAATATAAAGATATAAAAAAGATAAAAAATAAATTCACTCCAGATTTTTATTTATATCATCCTCAAATAAAGTTTACTGTCCTTTATTAGAGAAGTTATGAATAATTTTATTGAATTTATATTTACTCGAGTTTTATTAAGTTAATTTGTGTATTAAAGAGTTTTTTTATTGCTGGATCAAACAGGCTGCCGGACTTCAAATCTGGATTTGAATTCGGATTTTGTGGACTAATTATGAAGTGATAGTCGAATGAAGGAATTGAAAAATGTAATGAGTTATTGGCTATTTTTAAAGTAACATTTTAAAAATTAATTGTTGAAGGCCATGTGTGTTTTTAATCAAAAACAATTTTTTTTTTGTATATAATACTTCAATAAAGGTTATTTGTGTTAAATATAATTTTTTTGTCCTGTTGGCCTATATACCTTTTTGGTATATAGGCCTTAGACGCCTCCATTTCTGCCTATCTAAGGCGGTCGCCTTCCAGTTTATTACGGGGCGTTCAGCTGTTATCTTCTAGATCCTGACCACCTATCAAAGTTTTCTCCTCTCTTGGTCTGGATCCTATGACATAGGGCCTGTCGGGTGGTTTCTTACCACATGTCCCATTGTAAGCTCTTTGCCTTCATTTCAAACTTGGTTGATTGCTATGATATTAATTCCTCATTTTTCTTCTTCCCCCAAATCCCTAATTCCTTGTACCACTATGGACCTATCATCATCCTGAGAATTTTGCCTTAAAGGTTTTCAATTATTTTTCTCAAGAATGCCATAAGAAACGACGCATTTTATGATATTAAATATAATTAAAGTCCATGATATTGCATATAATAGAACTTATGAAATGGATGGAACTTAAAACACACTATTACAGATACTGGAAACCTTATGAAGAGACTTGTAATGCATAAGAATGCTGAAAATGAAAATGAAGACAAAGCAAATTGTAAATACTTCAAGTGCGTTGTGTGCAGAGTGAATAAATTATCTTTCCAGGAGAAAAATGTGGGAATGAAATAAAAACAATATGTTACATTTTCTAATATGTATATATTGCATTAACATATCAATAAATTCCACCTGATTATAATTTACATATATTGCTTGCCTGAGTGTGCGTAATGACAACATTGTAGAGACATTTTCATTAAGGTTATGGCCACACCTTGTGTGTGCAAGCTGACAGGACAATCACTTGAAGGACGATTAATTGCGCAATGTGTTTGCCGGCTAATCCTGATGTATATTTTGTTTACAATCATAGCCCCGCTTCCAAGAATTTTTCTCTAATTAAATAATATTAAAGTTATTGCCGTTCCGAATTGTGAAATGATTAATTCCATAAATGGTTATGGCGTGAATTCTCTATAAGATCATTAATAATTCTACATAAAAAATATTAAAAAAAAACCTGGCTTCCTTATCCGAATAACTTCAATGCTATTGCCGAAATTAAATATATTTATGGATAATATAATGTATGAGAAAGTGATGGTCCCAATTGCCAAATAAATTAACATCTAAGATTGATTTCCAGGTCGGTAGTTATAGGTAGGAATAGTTCTTATCAATTCATAATAAAAATGAAAGTCGAGTTTATATAAAATTCAATATAAACAATTAGTTTGAAAAAAAGTATAAATAATCCGTGTAATAAAACCGATGCACTCACTGACTTATATATCACACTCAAAAATGACAATACCTATAAAGTTTAAATCATTAATGGTGATTTCTCATATGCTGTAAATGTGCAGCCCTAGCATTGAAAAAAGAACAATCAGATTTAAATTTATTTCTAAAATAAATAAAAAAATTGAGATTATCTTCAAGACAAGTAGTTACTCATCAAACGATAATTTAATTATCTACAAAATAAAATAAATATTATTATAATTATTATACAATTTGATACGACAATTAATAAATATTATTATTTAAATTAGACAACTGCTTGCGAAGATGGAAACCAGTTTTAATATATAGAAGTGCATGTACTACCCACTCATTGACTTTTTGATGACTACATCTCAAATAATGACAATGCTTTTGAAATTGAGATCTAAATGTATTACCCAATGTCCATTTCTATCTTTCATTAATAGATAATTTATGATTAAAGCTTCAATAATTTTAACAATGATTAGTAATTAGGGAGGATAAATAAGTGATAAAATAAAGATTAAAGATTGTGAGAACTAAGGTGAAAAATAAAAAAATTAACAATTCCACATATTTTTTTCTGGTGACCAAAATCAAAATATGAAAGCCCCGAGGAATAAGATGACCTCAGTGAATAAACAACTAGGAATAAGTTGAATATTTATTATTATAATTAATACAAATACTTCCAGGAGTTGTTTACTTGAAAATAGATTTTATTAATATTTTTAATGACAGATATAAAAATGTTATAACATGGCCGAAACGTTGCAGAAATCTAAAATATATACACACATTATTATGAAAAAACCTGGCGGTCATTCTGACCTAATCATCTCCTTACACAACCGCTGGCCAAGTAACAACACTTCCTTACAAAGTATTGTTACTTTACCATTGTTACCCCTGACCCTTCATGGGTACGTCATATAGTCGTACAGATTTTATTTTATTTTATTTTTAATAGATATATATTATAAAAATGTGAACCGACTTTTTTATTATATAATTTTATATCACAAAATGTAGGCTTAATGTGGTTCAAAGGTTAATTCCTTATTCGTTTTGATTAATATTTAATAGTAAAGATTAAATAATAATTACTAGGATGAGATAGGAAACTGAACGCACCAGGACTCACAGCTCTGAGGAAGACCTGCAAAATGGGGTAAAATGTTGGATACTAGTTTTCATATTATTTTGTATCTTTCTGAACCACTACTCGAAGTATATTCCTATAATCTATTATATTAATTCTGCAAATCAATTTCTCTGAATACTAATACGTTGAAATATCAATAATAACAAGTATTAGTAATAATAATAACTATATTCTTGTCACTTTGTCTATACTATTACGTATAGCTAAAGTGACTCCCTAGTGAGCCCCTAAAGCGGGTGTTACACGGTTATAGTGACAGTAAGTTTGTTGCACATGTCCAGATAGTTGATAGTACTACCAAAAAAATCTTGATAGTACGACAGCAAATGTTATGTTAAACGATAGTTGTTGCGTTTCATTATAACGGTCACAATGGAATCCCAACTAAACGTTTCAAACGATTCATAATCTTCAAGAAGAAAATAAGTCGAAAAAAATAATATGTTCAAACAACAAGATATTGGCAGGTAAAATATTATAAAAACAACAACATACCTTTAGAGGAGCGTAGTCCGTGAACTTGTAATAACTGGCCATCGCTCCATAGAGAGTGACCTTCCAATCTGTGCCGACTCCATTTCCCCTGGGGCCTCCGCTAATTTCTGCTTGGCCTTCCTCCAAACGATTAGCCATAGCAATGTAATTTCAGAAACATCTTAGTCACATATCCGCATTAGATTGTCATTCGTTGTCAGAAGCCGGTATGACTATATGACATTCATTCTTCATTCAAAATCATGAGAAAAGAATTTAATCAAGGATTGAGAGATTATTTTTTCTCAGCTTATTCATAAATGTACCAATAATAAAATAATGTTTTCTTATTACACAAAGATAATTCTAATACCAAGCTTAATACGTAATTTACCAAAACTATTTTATTTCTTACTGGTCTATATGAATGCGAAACAGAAAGGAATGCATTAAGATTTTTGAAACTATTTCATAGTGAAGATGTTTGAATTGGATAATTGAGACGGTCAGATAATGGCGAATTGTACCTAAACTCTGTGAAAATAATGTATATTTTAAGGCATCTGGCATATTTTGAAACATACAGGGTTACTAGGGTTCGACAGGCGTCTGAAATATAGTTTAATACTAGAAACGATTACAGTATTTGACAGAAAAATACTATTTAAAATATCTGTTTAGTAACTGAATGTACTTATTACCTAAAATACAATCCGAAAAACATAAAAAACTGACAATATAATAATGATGATTTGAACCACTACAGCTCAAGAAGGATCAGATGCTCAGTACTTTGTAAGGAAGTACTGCTGTTTGAACAACGGTTGAGTAAGGAGGTGATTAGTTCAAGGTCATGCTCACCCACCAGTTTATTCCCCAAATAGGGATGATACCCCAAATGAGTATCCACCCATTTAATTAAAGTTGGGTGGGCCTCAGGAGGGCACCAGAAACCGCAGGCTAGAAGCACAGGTACAATAAAAGAATAAATAATTATATGCAATAGTAGGATTAGAATCTGAGTTCTTATTATTACCGCATCAGAAAAAAAAAATCTATTAAGCCACCTAAAAATTCGTTTAGAAACATTGAAAATATCTAACGAGTAATGAACCAAAAGTATGGATAGTCGATAAAGAAATGCAGACATATTAAATTATACCGCTAATTAATAGAAAATGAAATTAAAAAGCTTAAAAATGAATAAATAGAGTTTGCCAATTATTATTTCTTCTTTAAAAAATAAAGAAATTTGTTTACGTGACCTCCTTCCATGAAACACTGATAAATCGCTATTCGCAATCATCAAAGGGTCATAAATATGTGCATAAACATTTTCCTCTCAGTGATATGAAAACTGGATAAATTAAAACGCTATGAATTAATGGTTCATTCAAAGTTAGTGGCGGATCTAGATGGGCCAGCCACTCATCGAGAGATATTTTGTATGGACACCAGACGAAATCCACTGTCTTCACCATGTTTGCCCCCTGACACATCAGCTCAACCTGGAAGGAAAGCGGCAAGAAGACTCTCAGATGTAACCGCAGTAGAGGCATCAGACAGATAAGAAATAATAATATATTCATATGAGATCCACCCAAAGCTCTGTCTTATCTTACATTATTAAATAATTATCATCTACTAACGTACAGTTTGCCCTTCAGGGATTAATAATAGATATCAGTAATTATAAATATTTAAAGGTTAAGCCAAATGTATCTAATCTAAATCTTTTAGCCCCTTTTTTTTGACACTATTTTTAAGATCATTATTGCTGCATACGATCAGGGTTACTGAAATAAAACACGGAGCAGAATCTGATCTAGAACCAACGTGATATTAACTCTTGTACGGTAGCTATTATTGTACTAATTGATGGCCGGCATAATTTTTAGGTATATTACTAGGAGAAGAATATATATTACTCTCTAAAAGTATTTCTTTATAAAAATATTGGACGAAATTTGGTGAGAATTTGTATTTTTACAAAATAAAACATGATTATTGAAACCTCTGAAAAAATCCGTAAAACTACACAGTTTATTACTATGTCATTATTTTTACTAAAATATTAAAATTTCGATTTTTTTTACCTGCCAGTTTGGAATAATGAAAAAGAACTACATTAAAAATAAAAAAGTGAATTATTGTTAGAATGCAGAAGTAGCTAGCTGTGAAAGCATATATATAACATACTTATCTTTAAAACTATATATGCTGCATATGAGCTGATGTATGCTCATGTCACCAGGATGATTATAGAGCAATAACTGGGCGCGACGAGGTTCGCGAACTGGCAGAGTCGGAACATCGGCCTTGGACTGAATGCATAAGTCACGGATCCCCGCCTCAGTTCCGCAACGTTGTCTGTCTGAGTCAAGTTCATGGACGTTCTTCTCAGTTCGCCAATTCCCTCAATGGATTCCTTTCTTTATGAATGGGAGCTTACATACTGTCTCTCTCTGTCTACCTTGCTAAATTATTTTAGATAGAGCTGTATTAAATCATTTCAGTTAGGATGGAGATAGAATGGACCAGAATTCTACTAAGTAACATATGTAATTATTCGTCAATGGTTCAAATACGCAATAAATTAAATTAAAATGACTAAAAGATCGCAAAGTCATATTAAAATTAAAGAAAAATAAACAGTGTTCTACTACAAAAAACATATATTTATTTTACTGTTTGTTTAACATCATAAAATATAATCTCAAGGTCAAAGGCACTCTCTATGTTAGTCATTTCTTAACATTATTAAATAAAACATTAAAAAAATCTTCCACAAGTGTAAAATTATATAGCACTAGAGGTTGATATTTTAAAGTTTTTAAAGAAATATATGTATTCAATATGAATAATTAGGGGGGAAACATGACGGTTAATCGAAATCTTGACTAAATCACTACCATGCACAATCGTTGGTCTGGAAATGTTTCTTCCTTACAAAATATTAGCCCAAGATACTTTATGGACTGTACTATGGGTTGCACTAGGTTCTGCTTCCTCTACGCCGAAGATAGAGAAGCCGTGTATTCATGAATAAAATAATAAAAAAATTTCTACTCAGAATCAAGTATTTTCGGTTAAATCTTACGTTTAATAGATTAAGGAACAAATATGGTTACTGATAGTAACTTATCTGCCTGTCGTCAAATATTCGTTCAGGCAAAATCGACCGAACTATAATTCGATTTTGATGAGATTTCCACGCCCACGCATGTGGAAAATTTTCTTCCTGGACACAGGATCAAAAAGGTCTTGTCACAAAGATTTTATTTGCTTACAACTTTAACTTGGAAATATAGACACTAACGTACGCAACGAAAATATACATAGGAGGATAGTTACCAGAACAAGAAAATTTAAAAAAATAAAAAAGGTAATAAAAATAGAGAGGAAGCTATGGCGACCAATGTACATGGCTAACTATTTTTATAATTTAATATTACTATTTTATTAAAGATGAAATACCTGATTGATCAATACCTATTTAGTTAAATTTATTAAGAACAGATGTTTCTTAACTTCTTAAATTCATTACTTCAGAAATAGCTGAGAATTCAGAAAAAATAGTTTAAAGAAATGATTATGCAATTAATTTGACAAATATGAATGCAAAACTTTGTTTTGATGTTTTTATCGTCCTACAATGACTATTACACCTTGAAA
Organism: Halyomorpha halys; assembly: GCF_000696795.3. Taxonomy (NCBI): domain Eukaryota; kingdom Metazoa; phylum Arthropoda; class Insecta; order Hemiptera; family Pentatomidae; genus Halyomorpha; species Halyomorpha halys. The sequence goes on from NW_027107174.1 coordinate 494,434, forward strand.
GAATTTTATTTCTTCCCTTACTATTGTCGTGAAGAAGACGCTCCAGTAACCGCTACACATTCCAATCGTTTAATTTTAGGAGAAAGTGGGGCATTTAGAAATAGGAGGGAATCGTGGCGGCACGATGTTCTTTTGGATTACTTCTCGACAATCCAAACCCTCAAACTGATCCATTCAGTATCTTGAAAAAAAAAAAAATAAATAAAATGGGAGAATACCAATAGTCTTAAGTTAATTTTCGTTTTGTTTAAGAGAAAATTAAAGTAATATAGAACCCTTACGAGAGTAATTACGAACATGTGCTGGAAATTACATTTTAATGGCAAAGAAGTAAGAGAAGTAATCGTTTATAAAAAATTAGCGAGGAAGTTTTTGTCTACTATAATGATTGACAATTATTTCTCTCTGCCCATGTTATAATTCTACAGGTAGTAATAGGGTGCGTGAATAAGTGAATTCTATTTAAGGAGGTAGTGCGTCGAGTTGGCTTGGCGTTAATGCCACTGGCACATGACTACTGACGGAGCTGGGCAATTACGATCTTTAAGGCTGTGATAAATCAGCTTCTTCTCCCACTATCTTCCCTCCAGTATGTTGTTTCTAATTAAAAGAACACCTCGGTCCGAGCGCCCACTGATCACTCTCGACTCATCCTCTCTTAGTGGATTCTTAACAAGCTAAGGTTCGCTAATAAAATTGGTTTATAGAATAACTCACCAAGTATTTGTCATTTAACTATCGAACCGCTTGGAAGTCAATCTACAAGAGGACGTGGATTATAGGATTGTACAATTATACAATAATTATATCTAAAGTAGATAAAATATGGTAATTGTTCAAGTAATATATATGAGAACTCAATATGTTTGATGGCTTAATACCAGAAGTCCCAGGAGCTAAAATTCGTTTATGTGCTATAGTATCATGAATAGCATCATATATATTAATAGCTTAAGCCTCAAAACCGGTTTTGTACCAAATATAATCTCTTTCAGCGCTCAAATGCCATGAAGGAAATCGCTGGATTCAGAATTTTACATAGCAAGGTGGAATCACACGGTTAATTCTCAATTTTGTATCATAACTTCATTACAATAATCGATTTTAAAGCTCCGACAGTGCTAAGATAGGACAGGAAAATTCGGGTATTGATCATTTTGGTGAGGTAGTCAAAACCTATCAGTGCGATTAACCGTTTTGATTACAAACTCAAAATTTCATCACAGAAGTACAACCGATGACACACACGAAGGAGACGAGACAGGTCTTGGGAAAAAATGCTCTATTTTTTTTTTTTTTTTGAGATTGATCATTTAAATATGAAGAAATAAATTATATTTTTTTAATTTGATAATAGTTGTGCTTCAGTAATTTATTAGTGTTATCATTAAATAAAAATAATACATATAAAAGAAATAACTCTGTGTTATAACTTCATCCGTCCCTTAGGATACATACTTAAATTCATTATACATCTAAAGTTTATGTAAGTCTAATTATTTATCTAAAGTTCATTATACATTACTCAATATTGAATATAATAGTTGGGTGCGTTTCACTAGATACTACGGCTCCTTAAAAAATTCACCTTCATCTGTGCGTATAAAGAGAATGCGTACCTAGAGAAATGTTTTAGCATTCTAACACACTGAATGAGGAGATCATTCGAATGCTATTCCAAATTTAAACATTCATGGTCTTAAACATCACTAACAACCAAGGTTGCTAGCTAAAACTACAGCTAGATAAATTGTAGTTGTTATGAATTAATAATGAAAAGATCAGTCGTTTTCCTATGATTAATTCTTGAAACTAAAATAGCTAGTAGTTGAATTAAGTAGGTTTTAAGTTATGAAGTATCAATAAGTACAGAATTATTTCATATCACCTACAGTTATAATTTAAAATTAAATGTAGTTTTTGTAACAACAAATTTCTGCCTAACTCTTTTACAGGAAATGTTATTTATGTGACGTTTATTAGGGCTCAAATTAAAGATACGTAAATGCATTTTAAAGAAGTTAATAATTATATTTTGGTAGGAATTGCGATTCCCTTAGTATTTGTCCAAATGGAGTAATAATGAGTTTACGTATTTCGATAAAATCTATTTTCAGAAATAGTCAACATATATTGCTCTATTGTGGGGTAAACTTTAGTGAATATGCTGTACATTAGAAAAGGTATATATGTATATTTTTTCTTAACGCAGTTTGGATGATATTGTGCCTCAAAATCAAAATATCAGGTTTTATTAAATTTGGCGAACTTTTTTTTTTTTAGTTTGTATTTTAAATGTTAATTCAAGCTCAAACAACATATTTGAAAATGCTCATTTTTATTGTCTATCAACTTATTCTAAAACGCGATTACAAACTGATATATGTTGGCGCCATTTCCTGTTTCTAGGGTTTCCTGATTCTCCTCTACTACGAAACTGTTTTTAATAAAAATAAAGGAACAAGTTCACAGTTGAGAAATATCAATTAAATTATCTTTCAAAAAAATATTTTTAATTTATTTATTTTAGAAGATTGTATTCATTACCTACCGATTTTTTCTTTAATTCTCTCTCTCTTTTTTTATAAAATCGTTTTATTTCTCGAATAATTGTTCTTCCTTATTATTTAAATTTTTCTCTAACGGTCAATATTGATTGCAATGATGAATTAATTAATAATATTATGTTTTTTAAGTTAAGCATAATGATTTTTATGTAATTTGAGAGAGCAGTCTATAAATTTAAGCTACAATCGTTTAAGTCTGTTAGAATAAATTAGAATATACTTTATTTAGAGAATAAAAAAAAATTGTACTCGTTCAGAAAGCAACAACTGATGGTCGTTAAAAGTAATAATACTTACAAAAATAAAATAATATTATTTAATAGAGTTTTTATAGTTAGGGCGTTGTGGTGGTTACAATCGTTATTAGGATGTTTACAAAACTTATCGCAGAAGAATTAAACATATATAGCATAATAAATATATGGAATATATAGCGTAATATTCTATAAACTATTATGGAAATATATTTAATTAATAAGAGGAAAATGATAAGAATTCAAAAGAATAGAGAAAACACAATAATGTACAATAAATGGTCCATGGTAAAATAAAAATAAAAATTGTCTTGTATATTTAATGTGCAATTGTATTGGTTGTATATTAGTATATTGTAGTAGTGTGTATTTTACAAGTAATGATATGCTTCAAGACAAGTATGAACTCTGAGCGATTAAAATTTTGAACCCAAAAAAAGTTGAACAGTTAAACATTGTAATTCATGTCATAAATTTGAAGTTTTTAATTTGTTGGATTTTTTTTTTTTGGTCGTTCCCAAACCTTTAAGTTAAAATATGTTAAGTACTAGGGGACTCTCCGATGTTCTTTGTTATTTGGCACCCTAAGCAATCCGCTTACCATGTAATCCGCCGCTATTGTCTGTTGAGAGTGCTCGAACTATTGAATTTTCGATGCAATCTTTGGTACTTAAAACTACTAACGACTTTAAACTTCAAGATTTACTCATAACTTTATTATAGATAAAAACCTCTTAGCGTTCTGGAATTAAGTTTCCGGAATAATAAATAAATCTTAAACTTCTTCAATGCATCCAAAATTTATGGGAACATTTTTAAATTTAGAAAATATTAATATTCTTGTTTATTTTTACGTATAAACTAATTTATAACTGTAAATATGTTTTTTTTAATTCAATGTGAATTCTGCACATAATAAATACATCACCTTACTTTCAGTCACACGACCTTCAAATCGCCTGCAGCCAGTCATGGTCTTGCTCGGCGTTAATGACCGTTGCATACCAACCATGAAACTTCTTTAATTTTCCCTACAAGAACTTAAATTTTAGTTTAAAAGATCTTTTTGTTCTTATCTCAAAGTAATACTGAACTGTAGGATAATTTTATGAATATTATATACCAAGAAACCAATGAAAATGAAAAAATAATAAAAAAGATTGATAATGATTTTAAAAATCGTATGATTTCCTCATTCTGTGATGCATGAACATTCATCAGTTAATCATGTACCTATCGCCAATTACTTTTAAACCTTCAAAGGTTTTAGTTAATAATAATTTATATGTTTTTGTTAGAATCGAAAGTTTTCGTTCGAATGATTCGCTTTAGACATAAAGGAACCTTTATGTTCTCTTTGTCTAGTCGGTTTGTAAACAAATTTGTGTTTGTGTATAATCCTTAAATAAATTGTATGACATCTTCAGGTATTAAGTGAGTTCATACCCACTTGCCAAGAAATTAATTTTGTCAGATTCCGTCTGCTACTTTCGCTTTCGTAAGAAATTTTTTTTATGCACACTTATACATTGGATTTTGTAGTTAATCCGAACTTCACAGGTCTGGACCATTCCATAATCCATACCACCAAAATATATATATTATCAATATCTTACTTGCTTGGGTTTAAATAATCTCGTTAAAAATAATCACCCTTTTTATAAATAAATTTATTATCATTATGTATTAAATGTATTAAAATTAGGAACAGTACTTATTTCTCAATTTATTTACCAGTAGATATAATTATTTTTTTCATTAAATTAATCTTCAGAGCGAAATTGTAAATTGGAATGTTATTAATAAAGTGATCTTTTTTTCCCCGCTAGATATCCAACTTTTTCTCTAATCCAAACCACCTTGGTTTTAATTAGTTCGGATTAGCGAAAAATTTGGATATTGAGAGGGAAAAAAATATCACTTTATTAATAACAATGGAATTTACAAACAATACAATTTCGCTCTGAAGATTAATTTAATGAAAAAATGAGCGAGAGTCCTCTGTATTTCCTGAAGAACTCGTCTAGTTTGGTCCAAATATGGAGTAATGTTGGGGATCAGTGTAAAATGGTTGTAGTATCAATTTCATTTGAGTCCGTCAACTACTTTTGCTTACGCGTGCGAAATCTCATTTCTAGATACAGCTATATTTCAATGAGAGCTCTTAACGTAGATTTAAATCTCGAGTAACAAATCTTTAACTCTAAAATACAGATAATAATGTACGCATTAGAAAATTAATAAATTGTGAGAAAGCAGTACTGGACTCTTGTAATTTACAGACTATTTTTTAATTATGAATTTTTAAAATTTACTATCAACTAAATTAGTGTTGAGAATATAACGTACAGTTTTTATTTTATTTATTTATTGGTAAGTATTACGATCTGTCACAATATGGGGCAACAGGTAATAATAATAAATTATTCCTTTCGTGTAAAAATTTAAAATAATAATAACAAAATATCTGTATGTAAAGATTAATAAAATGAATATAATAAAACTAGTTACTTGAAGAAATAAGGTGGAAATATAAGTTAATAAGTAAAATAAAACAATACAATAGAATAAAGTAAAATTTAATATAAATAAAATTTTGATCAAATATAACAATAAAATAAAAATGCTAATCAAATTCACACTAACAATTTTATTAGAGGAACGATATTTTTCAATACAACCAACGCTTACCAAATTGAAACCATCTCGTTTCTCCATATTTGCCGCCTTAATTTTAATAACACTCTTCGACTAAAATCTTGATTGTTCTGTTGATTCAAGATTTTATTGAAGACTCAGAAAAAAAATGCACTAACCTTTTTTTTGAGATTGATCATTTAAATATGAAGTAATAATTTTTTTTTTATTAGATAATAGTTATACTTCACCAATTTATTAGTTTTATCAGTGAATAAAAAAAAAATATATAAAAGAATATAGTCAATAGAAATAATTCTGTCTTATTATAACTATTTCCGTCTATTAGGATACATACTTGAATACTTTAGTAGGTCGTAGTTTACGACTTTATTCAATATTGACTATGGTAGTCGGGTGCTTTCCATAACATACTACGACTCCTTATAAAACTCACCTTTATCTGTACATGTAAACGTAGAAAAATAAAATTCAGAAAAGTTGAACGCTATACCAAATTTCAACAATCTTTAACATCACTAACAACTAGAGCTGCTAGCTAAAACTACAGCTAGACTAACTGTATTTGTTATGAACGAATAAATAAAAGACCAGTTGTCACCCGGTCCCTGTAACTAATTTTTGAAACTAAAATAGCTACTAGCTGGGATAAGGAATTAAATAAGTTTTAAACTACGAAGCATCAATATCTAAAGAAATATTTTAAAACAACTTCAGTGGAGTAAGCTATAGTTTTTGTCAAAAGCAAATTTTTGCCCAACACTGCAATCAACCAATGTGTATGTGTGAGAAGATAAACAATCACATTAAGTATATGTGTAATACATTACATTATATAATGTATGAACAATATAGTATAGTATGTGTGTAAGAAAATATACAATTAGATTCCATCCCTTGAAACGGATGGCTTTTTTTACTTAGTTCGGATTAGTTTATTTTAATTAAATTAGTGTTAATCTGTTTTTTATTAAAATGTGTTAAGTATCTAGGTGTTAGATAAAATCTGCACCAGAATTTTTTTATTTCAATTTAATTTTATTATTATAACCGCTGAAATTCTGACTTTGTAATGATGGGTGTTAAAGGAGACCAACCTTGAACAGAGCACCAAGTGATCAATAAAGGTGCATCATTAATTCAGGGTTTGGGTTAGTTGCATCTGATTACAAGTAGCAAGGCTACATTAACTTGATATTGATTGCTAAATATTTAATTACCATATTCCCCGAGGTTGAGCTGCACTTAGCTTAGAATGTGAAAAACCCGAACCCGGTTTTGTATTACGACACATGTTATGTGCTTCGCGAAGAAATCAGCTATTTTATAATCTTACTAGTCATAAGCAACTTCGAAACCCGAAGAAGGAAGAATGTTTCCGATAACATATACCAGAAGTGTAAACAGTGTGTGTTAAGGTTAGATTAAGTTACTGTTTAGGTTAGAATAACATTAGGATATGTTATTGTTTGAAATTTAAAACAAAGACTATGAAGAATGTGCCTCATTAATCTTTCCACCATTCAGTGTAATGTTGGAATAGCTAATTGTATATATGTTGTTACTTATTTAATGTTAATGTAGTTTTATGTTTTAATGTAAACTAACGTATTATGTTCATATTGATATCAAATAATATAAGTTATTGCTATTTGCATTTCATTTGTTTATATTTTATCTGGATAAAGTTCAGTCACTATCCGCTAATAAAGTTTATCACTATCCGTTAACAAAGATCATGCATTTTATCTGAGGTTCATTTCATTTCTTGATCAATTATAAGTTGATGTCTCATATCTATTTGAAGCTTACGTTACAAGTGTGTTATTGAAGTTAGAGCCAGATGTAAACTATATAATAATAAATAAACTCAATACTGGTATGCCTTTAATCTTTTAATCTGTCCTGATGCGGATGTCAAACTCGACCAAGTCATTCAGGTCTATATAAACATAGAATTATTGAAATGTCTTAAGGTGCCTCGTTTGCCTAACTTAAGCATATTCGCGCATGCGCAAGCGTGTAGATGGGTCATTGGGATTGTCTGGTATAAGTTGGCTTAAACTTACGGCCGACCCGTTGACTGTCGGTATCAAAGGGTGCTTGTGCTCCATCTACACGTTTGTGTTCAGTTAGCCTTGTTTTAGACTACTAACAGATACATATTTGTGCTATCTGTGTTTTAATAATTTAAATAATTTCCCAAACCTTCAGATTTAATAATTAACTTCACTATAAGATTGTATATTCTAAAATTCTATCGATTCCGTGTAAATACTTTGTTTTGTTAAATCTTTTGAATTCATTTTAATTTTTTTTTTTCAACTCGGCACAAATATAAGTTTGTAAAGAGATTATATGTGTGAGTAATTAAATTAACAATTATTTTATGAAAAAATCTAGATTGGAAGTTGAATTTAGAGGGTTATTGTAGTGATTTTGTGACGATTATTGATGGTAACAGTGTAGTGATTTTGTATCGGTTATCGATGGTAACAGTCGAGAGGTTTTTCTAAGATACGATATAGTCAGTGTGTGTTAAGTGTTTTTTTTTATTTTTAATGTTAGGTTAAGAGATTATTGAGAGTTCACAATTATGTCAATAATTATTATATAAGAAGTGTTTTTCTAAGTCAATACGTTTTTATTTAATTACACATCAAAGTTTTACAACAGTTATGTAGTACAATCTCTATGAATTTTTATCATATACCACCTAATTTGTTGATTTTTGTGTTTCCTTTCATTTCAATTATCTTTATTTTGTTTCTTTTCATTATGAAGTAAGTAAAATGTAATAGCAGACAAAAGAACAAAAAAAGCGTGTGTATACCGATATTTGTGGCTTCCTTTGTTTACCAACCATTGTATTAAGAACTAATAAACTTCATTTTGTATATAACAAAATATTACAATCAATAGCATATGAATAATATAAAAAGTTAACAAAACTTCATGAAGTATAATATGTTCTCAAAGTGTACATAAGTTACTTATTACGTTCTCATATTGACAAATAGTTACTCTTCTTCAAATTTAATATTAACCGTAACATAAAAGTGGAGTAATAGATAATTTCAATGCAATTTTCCGTGGTTAATTCAAAGAACAGCTGATTTCTTCGCGAATCACATGTGTAACAGTGCTCCTTGTTTATTATAGGAATTATTTTTTATTTAGTGCGAAAAACAAACAAGATTTTCAACTGTTTTTTTTTTTTTGTCTATTCTTTTTCTCTAATTTATTTACTTTTGCACATTATAAAAACTCCAACGGATTTTATTTTTAACTCTAGTTTGTTTTTGTAACGTGATAAAAGTTACAAATTTATTATCTTCTACCATAATTATCCCTACTGAATTATTGAGGATGCCTTAGAGGCAGTGAACCTGTAGCAGCTGCCAGACCGCAGGACGTTGACAGGAGTACAATCGATATCTTTCGGAAGCTGCTCTCATTGTGACATGTCAGGTCAGAAATATCTAAGTATCTCAGATTTGTGAGGGAACAATGTACCTGCAGCGTGTATCAGCCTTGCACAGAGGTTGTCAACTCTTTCACGTCTCACCTCGTTCCATTTCGTCTGTTTCCTTTAAATCTACATTCATGTACCACTATAATTGAATAAAGGGAGTAGTACTGGAAATTGAGCAATGTATAACATACAGTTAATTAATAGTACTTTTTATTTCTAATTTTTAATTTACTATATATTTGTATAAAAAAAACAAAACAAAAACCTTAACCCATGTTACAAAAGAGCTTCCTCAACTACATATTTAACTCTAATTATACTTCATTTGTCAATAAATATTATTATATTTTAACCCTATAAGAAATTATAGGACGCTTAAAAAGAACCTACCAACGAAAATGAACTTACTGGAACTGTCTTTGGTTCTTGTATTTTTGTTTCACATTACCAAAGAGAGAGAGGAGCTTTGAAACGGTACCGAAAATTTAAAAAAAAATATTTTGAAGATGTCAAGAAGAAGAAATATTATTCAACTATTCATTCTTTGGCGACATTTTGACATACAGTAGGGGTACTTATAATGTGCTATACATATATATACAACTTTTTAACGTGCTAAATGTTAAAAGATTTTGTGCACCCTAATTTAAAGAACAGAGGAGCTCCTAACAGACTTTCTGAGCGACTTGTTTGGTAATCTTATAATCTTTACGAGACAACAAATTCTTCAACAGCTTCGTTACGTTACTTTTCCTCAAATTCACTTCTTCTTTTAGGTTTTTCTATTACTTTATTATTATTATTTTTATCTATTACTTTATTAGAGTTTAAAACAACACTGATCAAACACGAACGGCAAGCAACTAACCTATGGAAACTATATCAGATAAAATGATTTGGAGCTCAGCTAGTCTGTTGCGTGACGTCATTCACTATCTAGTAGACCTATTTACAGACTTTTAACCATGTTAAATGTTACAGCGTTACATGCTAAAAGAAGGAAATATTTTTCCATTTAATACATTTCAACAAGTTTAGCTGAAGATCATGTGTACACCTAGTGTAGGTAATATTATAATGGGTGCAACTAAAAAAGAAGAAAAAAAACTAAAGTATAGACAGTTGAGAATATTGATTCTGCCCTAAAGATCATTTACATTGTGGGTCGAAACGTTGGCAGTAAACAAATAGTTGAAAAATATTCTTTCTTCTTAATCGCAGCCTTCACCTATACCTAGAATAAATAAAATAATCGTATTTTATGCTTCAAACAAATAGGAACAAATATGATTTTGCATCGGTCTATAGTTCCCCAACCAATCGAACCGCTAATCCGACAATATATGACGTTTATAGAGATTTTGGATCAGAACCTGGTTGGTTACAAATAGATTTCATCAGATTACGCCCAGAATTTTCGGTTGCACATGCGTAACGAATTTCTTACCGAAGAAAAATTTAGTGAACAAATGTAATTTCGAGAAAAGCAGTATTCGGGAAAGAAGGAATGAAATAACAAATGATAACAGTCGTGAAGAAGGTATACTGGCTGGACCCATGTACCCAGCGTATTTATATATTTCCCCTCATTTAATACCATCAGCAATATTTTTTTGTAAATTTGCGTGAAACAAAAATAGAAAATGATAACATAAATAATAATTGAAATATGTAAACAAAATTCTGTTCAGCTTCCAAGTGTTTAATATATTTGCCATAGTATCACTATAAATAAATAGTGAAAATTTGTTCGTTATTCGTCATAGCTCATTGATATTTAAATTTCATAAAACTACCTTTTTCATTATTTTTATCTTACCTTAAAAATTTAATAATGATGTCTATACAAAGTATATGGTTATTTAGTGATCAAAATAGCAAACCTAATTTGTAGAATGAAAATTTCGAGGCTTTTGCGTCCATGTATTGAGCCTTAATCGAATTATTTTTGTTGGCAAAACTTACCGCTTCACTAAAGTGCTAAGTGTGTGCTTCAACTGCTTTTATACTTCAAGCCGGGGGAAACTTTTTGGCTCTTTCCTGTTTGTTACTTCGGGGACGACGTATCGATTTATAACTAAAACGAAAACACGTAAAAATAACATTATAAACTAAATTGAATTTTTGTAAAACTTTCTCGATGATCAATATCTTCATTTATTCTATATAAAAAAATGATTACTTTAATGGAGCCCTCACACTGTGAAACATTTGCTCTGAAATGACATATTCATAATTATGCGCAAAATGTTTAGCAGTGTGAGGAAAAATTTGCGAAAAAAAAAAGGTATTCAAAATTTTGTACTAACCCATTAAAAGTTTGAAGAAGAGAATGCTGTGTGAGGGTCCGACGACATTTTGCGCAAAAATTCTTCACTTTGTTGAAATTTTACGCCGCGTGCACTACAATGAATATCTGAGTGAACCACTTATGAAAAAAGTGAAGGTAGAGGAACAATCGTTCTTGCTGCAATATATTTGTTTTTGTTGTTTTACGTACTAATCAACTAATTTGAAGCATAAGAACGTATTTTAACTGTATTTTTTTTTTGTAGACAATGATGGTCCCACGCTAAAGATCGAAGTAATGATATGCCAATTGTAGTTACTCATACGAAGGTAGGTACGATAGCTAATTAATAATTTTTGTGTGCCTGGTTGTGCCTATCTGTACCTACTTAAAAAATATGGTAGTAACATTTTCTGAGGTATGTACCTACTTAGAAAACAACTAGTCAGTGCCAACCTAATAATTAATAGTTCAACCATATGAAGGTAAGCTAGAGATAGAGACTGGATTTTCGTGCAATTGCATCTTTTTTTCCTGTATATTATATATATAGATAATTGATCGTATAATCTCAAATATGAAGTAGGTGGTCAGGGTTGCGGTCAAAAAGAACAAAAATAAATTAATTAATGCTAAATTAGTAAATTTAAGTTAAATGTTAAATTAATAAATTAGGACAATAAATAGTTGTTAACTATTTTTGTTTTGATTTTTACCGCAGCACTGACCATCTTCATATTTTTCCCCTAGTTTCCATTTCCGTTCAAAAACCTTGGCAGAAATTCGAATCGTGGAAAAAAACATTCAAACAACACTAATTTTATATTGGACTAAATTACATTTTTTTTGGTTTAACCTTTTTTGGGTTGAAGGTAAATTTTGTTGCACAATATTCAATGTCTGAACTAAATTTCTCATGTGTATGATGTAATGTTTTCTTCCTTATTTAATTTATAACTGAATATTGACCAATTTGAAGTAAAGCAATTTATTGATTACTTTATGAAGAATCGAATTCAAGTTAAAGAAAAGAATAAAAAGAACAAGTTAATACGTGAAGAATGTTTGGCTCTGCGTAAAGCTACGAAGGCTGAGTACATCATCCTTCCATTGCGAAAAGTTTCATCGATACTGAAATTTGTAGTACGAGAGGTCCACGACCATTCAATATATTACACAAAAAATAGTCAATATGTTTGCACAAAATGTTGAAATATATGTTAGACAATGGAAGAACCCCTTAACGGTCTTATTATGGGTGAAAAGCAGTAAGCCATTCTTCAGGTTTAAAAAAAAAACTCTGTATCGAGGTTAACCATAATCTAAATATTTTTTTCATAATACTCTGATACAATCTTATTTAATTCATTAATTAAAACGAAATGAATTACAAAAAATTAGACCAATGAATTAATTTAATTTGTTCCAAAAATTAATACGTTTGAATAGGTAAAATTAAAAAAAAAAAAAATTTTTTTTTTGTGTTATTTCATTGATTGTGCCGTAGACTTGAGTTAATTTGTAACTACCAGCTTTAGGAAAGCCTACAGAATGACCTCAGGAAAGAAAGTAATAGTCTGCGGTACTATCTTTGGAATACGTCCAATTCTAAATAAAATCAAACGTATATTTATGTGTGTGTGTGTAAATATTATTTTTTTTTTCACAGCTTTCTTAAATTTAGTAACTGCGTTACTAAAACATAAAGATTTATGTTTTAGTATGACTTACTATGAAATAGTAAGTCATACTAAAACATAAAGATTTAATTTAGAAATTAAATTCATGTAAATTTAGTTTTCAATCAAGTGGTAAACTTTTTGATGAATTTACGTTCAAACTGTTCAAAATAATTTTGTAGTTTTCTGAGGTATGTCTTTATATCATATTTCTCTGGATTAATTTTCATTTTAAATTTTTCATTAATCCTTCACAAAGAGAGTATGCATTGATATTAATCACAGGAGGACAACGAACCTTTGATCATTCGGTAATTATAGTTCCCAAAATAATTTTTACACGTCCTTATCAACTGTATAGGAAATGGTATGGGTTATGGGCCGCAATTATCTTTCAACCGATATTGTCTTCGATAACATTGAATGCTCTGTAATTTAATGTTGAAGGTCATTCATTATTTATGACCAATAAAGTTTAGGTGCGATCACGTTCGATAAATAATACATTATAATTTTAATTGTAGTTCAGGCTGTGGGTTTTCACCATTTGACAGGTTCAATGTATAATGATGACGACGAATTAGACGGAAACCTCATCAGTGAATCATTACATGTTCATTCTCAATTGTAATCAACATGCTGATAAAACATTGGCGCCGTTCCTCTCTGGTGCTTTTTTACGAATCAGTTTTGTGTGGTTTACAATTGGAATGTAATGCAGCTATAGAACCGCCAGATATTGAGAATTCAACAGCTCAACTAGATTCTTTCCCATGATGTTCAAATATCACTATTCGGTTACGTGCCCTGTGTACCGTGTTTCGGACCCCGGCTGAATATAAAGTTAACTAATCAATTCAAAGAATTCTATTAATTACAGTTTTACAGTCACACATTACAGTGTCGTCGCCCCCTTCCATCGCGCTGGGGCAGTTAATAGAATACAGATCGCCGGGGCACAGTACTCGTACTGTACTCTATGTGAGAAATCGCTTTCCGACCCAGTAGCTGGGACTAAAATTAATGATAAACGTGGGGTCCTTGGGAGACCGATTGTATGTTTCTTCCCATCAGTCGAGAATTACCATCATTATTGAAGTGGATGGTCGATAAGATCTGTTGAGAGAAGCCAAGGAAGAACTAGCGAGATTTACTGTTGGCAATTACAGTGCATTAAGATAAGGACTATAGCTCCAGTAGGGGCCAACGAGATAGTATGTAGTACCTCCGCATTCGGTACCTGAAGGACTGGAACTATCGTACGCGGAGCATCTGTCAAGTATCTCTCTCCAACGTTTTATTATAATTAAGACTTCTCTGCAATTATACTTATTACTTAAAATGATGTTTATTAATTTAATTGGATATTTAAAACAGCAACAAAATGAACTTATATTTAACCTATAGGAAAGTTTGAAAAACAAAAAGGTGACATATAAAATAAATTGTGATGAAGTATATATAGGAGAAACTTTAAAAAAGAACACAAACAAGTTTAAAGAAATATGACTATAATAGCAAAAATACCAAAAATGCGAAATTAAAAGTACTGGTACGTAAAGGTTTAACAAAATAAGTTTTGATTTTTAAAATATCATAATAGTGGAAAATAAAAAAATAAAAAACAGATCACAAAAGGTTCAATAAAAATATTGTTAATTACAAAACTGACTCAACACAACAAGAATAAACATTATCAAATATAATATACAAATTACAAATTAAATTTGTGTCTACTAACCTGGAATCCTCACACAAGACTAAAAAAGAAAGAACTAAAACTGCGTCCAGATTCCGACTATAATAGCACTTACTAGACAAACGGTTTAGACTTCCAACTTATTACAAAAGACTGATCTACATGACAATAATAAGGCCCACTGGACATACGGAGTTGAGCTTTGGGGCTCCACTAAACCTTCAGATTCCTCTCGTATCCAATCGTTACAATCCAAAATCCTTCGTAAAATCCTCAATGCTCCTTACTTTGTCACAAATAAAACCATCCATAAAGACCTAAATGTTCCTTATGTAACCGATCTAGCCCGAACCCGATATTATTCCTTCCATAATAAACTCCGTAACAACCCAAACCCACTAGTTTCTAACCTTGCTTCCTCTTCCATTCCTGGCAATCCTTCGAGGCGCCTGAAAAGAAGATGGCCTCGTGACCTCATACTGTAAAATGCTTTTAGAGTTCTACTACTGGGTAGTTTCTCTACATGCTGTATCATATCATTATGATCTTACTTCAAATTTGCTTGATGTATTTTTTATACAGTTGTAAATGTCAATAAATAAATAAAAATAAAAATTTCTGTCTGCTGTGTATATTTAGATTATATTAGAATTATGTTTTTATATATAGTGATTGTTTGTAAAAAAAAAAAAAAGAAACTTAAGAGGTAGGAAAAAATAAAATAAAATTACAGTACCTCTAATTAATTAAATATATTATTGAGAATGAAAACAAAAAATAAAGAAAAATAATAATATAGTTTAAAAACAAGGAAGTATCCTGGTCACTATCATAAAAATACTAGTACAAGGGAAGCCTTAAAGAGATATTAGTTAGGGGTAAGTACCAATGTTTCAGTGTGACAGTGGAACTAAAATACTATCATAAATATTTAAGTACATTATACAATATTGTAATCAAATATGAAATGTAGAATCATGGTTATATTTCAAATAGACAATTTAACACCGTTTTCGGATAAAAAAAGATATTATGTATTTAGCTCTGTGGATTAGGGAGTCATCTGGGGTCCAACCAGCACATGAATTATGTAATATGAACAGCAGTACATGAATAATGTACCCTTAATTGGTAAAAATCTGGTGGTTCAGCGTGATTCGGACCTTATCACATCCTTACACAACCGTTGGGCAACGGTACTTCCTTACTAAGTACTTCACCCCAAACTCTTCATGGCTTGTAGTGGTACAGATTTAATTTTTTTTTTTATTTATTTAAAATGCAATGTAAATAATGTAACAAATAAAAGGTTATATTTTCGGACTAACCAATTATTCATCGGGGCTACACATCTATCTATACAAAATTGATTTCACATTTATTTATATACTGTGCAATAAAGGAGAAATGTAATGTACGAGTTTCCTATCAAACATTAAATGATATAGTTTTATTCCTATCTTTCAATTGTTCTAACAAAGATATTCAAATTAAAATATCCAAAAAACATGCATTTTTGAATAAGTCCATACCAAAATAGTTTGGATCAATTTTAATATTTCAAATCACGCACATAATATTTTGTTATTCAAACTTCCAGTGGTATTGCTAATTTTAATTAATTTGAGACCAAAATTATTCTTCGAGTTCAGTTTTGTAAGTTTAGAAAAAAAAAAAAACTAAATCTATTACGTAAAATATAATTTTTTTAAATAAATTTATATGGCACTAAGCTTAGTAACAATTTGTGTATTATTAATTTTATTATAATTAGAATTGAAAATAATATAGATCTTACTTGTTGAAATTATATGACCATTTACATTCATGAAACGATAGACTAATTCATTTAGTATTTTATCATATTTATTTTATACTTTATCATTTCCCTTCTGTATGTATGTATTTAATAATAAAGGAGGTTACGAAAAAAAAAATTAATTAATTTTTTTTTTTATAATTTTATATTTTTATTGATATTTACAACTGTATAAAAATATTTTATGCAACAGTAAATTTGCTGTTAGTGATTAATTACATGATACAATGAGAATCTATACATTGATAGAATTGATAGCTCCAATAACATTTCTAGGGGCTATTTTCTTTTCTGACGCATAGGAGGATTACCAGGTGATGAAGAAGATGCCACGTTAGAAAACAAGTGGGTTTGGATTGTTGCGAAGTTAATAATAGAAGGACTGGTATCTGGTTCTGGTCATATCTGCAACACATGGAACATTGACTTGATTTGTGGCAAAGTAAGGAGCATTAAGGATTTTACAAAGTATTCTGGACTGTAAGGATTGGATTCGAAGGTTTAGTGGGGCCTCAAAGCTCAACTCCGTATGTTCATATAGGCCTTATAATAAGGACAAAAGACTGATCTACACGACTATAAAGTCATGTAGTTCAGTCTTTTGTAATTGATTGGAATTTTAGACCGTTTGTCTAGAAAATGTTGTAATAGTCATTTAATATTTAATAGTAATATTTACCTTATAATGCCAAGCCATTTTACAAGTAAACATATTTCATTGCTCTGTTATATGTATGTTAGTATTAAATGAATATAATAAAAAGGAGGGTACGAAAACAAAAATTTAATATTCGGTATATTATCGTCTCTTTATTTGGTGATGTAATGCTGATTTGAATAATTAATTGATTTGGGAGAAAATTATCCTAAAAGTATCATTAAAATTTTAATGGTTTTAAACATAAATATTTGAGATTTTTGTTTTTACTTTAAATTATCACAACGTTCTATGTTTTATTAGATATTTGAGGACTTTTTACAGATAGCTGAAAAAACTTGGATCTTCTTATTTCGCCATGTTGTAACATTTCCTGAGATAGAAACATTGAGGGAGCCCAAAAATAGGGTTTGTCTATAGGGATTAGATCCGGTCAGTAAGGTGGTTTAGGACTTCATAGATTCCTTCTATTTTTGGTAAATCACTTTGAGCCCATGCTCATCCCATGGATTGTCCTTTAGCTCATGCGGAACCGAAAATATTGAAAATTGTCTTCTTACGACATAACTAAAAATAAACGGTCACGTTAAATATACCTGATATTTTCATGAAGTTTGTCAAAACGAGGTATAACAAAAAAGTATATATAATATATATCTCCGATAATTTGATATATTTCATCAAAATAATGATAAAGACAATTTCATGATTTACATAAGGGTAGACCAGGCAAAATGGGGAAAAATAAACAAATTAAACATTTTTGATTACATCTTAGAAACTATTAAGCTGTTATAATACATCTGATACATAAATTTCGAAGCGAGATTAAAATTTTATTATTTTCTAATCTTAAATAATTGTATGAATTGAATAATGATTAGTTAGGGAGGTTGTGAAGCGAATAGGTAAACTCATGTAATAGCGGGTCGATTCTAAGTAGAACAATTGAAAAAAAAACGGCAAATAATAATAATTAATAATGGTAGTCGTCACCAAAAAAAAATTTTGTATGAATGTAGAAATAAATAAGGTATGCTAATACTTTATTAATTACTACATCCATAAATTTTTTTAATTTTTTTTGTCCTCCTTTCTAGTATTCCCGCCTTTACATGAGTTTAAATAATAATACATTGAATATAATATGTATTCAAAAATATAGACATTATATTAATAACTGTCTAAACGCTAAAGTAATTGATTATTTTTTAATTTCTAAATATTCTTAAAATTCATATCAAGATTAAAATAATTTTTTTTTATTATTATTTATTTATAGATATTTACAACTGTATATAAAATAGAATAAGTAAATTTGAGGTAAGATCATAATGATATGATACAGGCATGTAGAGAAACTACCCATTGGCAGCACTAAAAAAATACAAATAAACAAATTGTTCATTTGTACAATGTTTTCGTACTGATGATATAATTTCGTTGAATCCAATTAGCTTCAGGAAATGAATAAAATTGGTCTTTTATGGTCAGGAGAAGAAATAAATAATTTTTATTCACACCATATGTTTAGTATTGAGAAAAAAATATTGCATACAAATTAGTAAATTGTTGTTCGGTCTTATCTTTATAATTTGAGATAAAAGTTATTTTTTTAAGAATTAAAATATTTGACTAGTTATGTAACAAAAGACAATTATTTCAGTTGGCTTACTAATCTGATTGGCTATTTATAGTTTTTACTAGAACGTTTCTAAGGCGTTGCCGTAAAAAGATAATTTGGCACGCGTTCCGTACCGAAATAAGACGTCTGTTTTATAATAGAACAAAAAAATACAGTGTTTATATCAACCTTTGAGGTTTGAATTTGAAATTCAAAAATTCTCACAATTATTTGTAATTTGTCATGATTAAAATTAAGTTGACATCAGAAAAGTAATTTTCGGGAATTCACATCGCATGCTGGTGAATGTATCTATCAGAAAAATATTTAATATATTGAAGTATATTTAGAATTGGACTGGTACCAACTCAGTACTGGGTACCTAATTTTTACGTTTCAGGGGATATGATGATTACTATAAATCTATATTTTTTACCCCTATTTAATATTGTAATTATTTATGTTAGGTAAGCTTTGCTTTAAACATTTAATCCTAAGTATTTTAATTATCATGTGGGTCTTGCCTTTGCTAATGATGAGTTTATAGTTATCGAAAGTCTTCTGTCAATGTTGAATAATAACGAAATTGTGGAAAGAACAAGTAGTCGGTAGATGAAAAGATAATCGCTAAGAGGTTGCGGCTTATCGAATCGCACTTCTATAGAAATAATAACCTTTTGTTAGCTAACACTTAATTCACTCGTTTATACGATCTTTTAAGGTTTTTAAATAGTCTTCGATTATTTATGCAGGAGAAATGAGGAATGAAAATTATACATTATAATTATCAGTAATTCTCCCTTAACATAAATTTATAAAAGCAAAACCTACAATTTAATTTTAGACGTATATTTATATTTTTTTTGTTTTCTCGTTACGCTGTAGAATTTATGCGATGAGATTTGGAGGCCCAATGTTCATTTCGGATTACAAACTATGACTTTAATAAAATATGAGTAGAATTACTAACAAGATTAGATTAAAAATACATGATTTCAATAAAAAAATAATTCTGAATTGGCCAGTTCTCCTAGATTATAAAGGAGCATCTATTTAGGCATTGCCCGTCCTCCATTATTAATCTACTAACGATCTGGTCCATTACTTTTTTATCGAGAATTAACTTTTTTTTTCAAATTCAAAATAGTTAGCAGGAATTTCTGTTTGTTCAGATTTTAGGGTTTTTCTAACGAGGGAATTAAAAATAATAATTTTTAAAATAAATTATCATTTTGTGGAAGAACTGAACCGGGTGGTTTCTGATTAATCCATACAGTAGTTCTACATCTTGTTTTTCAAATTCTATAACGAAAAATCTTAATTTCATGTAATAAAACCGAATGATTTAATTACTTCATGTTAGCCGTGCTGATGCATAAGACCAATCCTAGGCATAAATCCAAATTTGATATTTTTTTAGTAAACCCAAAAATAAGAATACTGTAGGTGATTGGTGTTTTTAAACAATTATTTTCTCATCAAATCACAAATCTATAATATTCTTTATAGATTTTTAAATTAAGCCTTTTTTTTCTTAAAAAAATAATTTAATTATTGGTTGTTAACAATAATAAAAATGCTTCACAACGCTTCGGTTATAAAGCCATACTGATTTATGACTTGTGTTTAATTAACTTGAGTACTTTTTTTGTTTTATGTTATAACATTGGAGCCTAAACGTTTTTGTTAGAAAATTATAAATTTGTTGAAGTATAGGGATTTCTAGCCTTTTCTGTCTCAACCCTAACTTTAAATGTATAATTATATTGAATTTAATTAGTAAGTTTTGAAGGGTTTAACGTGCACCTCTTAAAAAATAAATTACATTTATATTTTGCCTACTTGATTTTAGAAAGAAGTTCCATATTATGAATACCTTTCAGAAAGGGTAAACATTTGGAGAATTCAACAATTATGTATTAGAACTTTATGAATCTGTTTATAGAATACTTTTTCAAGCATTCAGATTGTAGTGTGGAGGCTATCTCTTCTTTAAAAAGCTTATTACTATATGCTATTACAATATACTACCTGATTTCATTCTATAATTAAAATTTCAATTACAACCGAGGTCTAACCAGATGGCTACATCTCGGTGCCAAGAATAATAAAAAAAATACAAAAATAAACATTTGTAATTAGCAAGACGTTGTGGAGACCCGGTTCTTCTGCTATTTGAATTAATAGTATTTTTTTTCTCCAAAAATAAAAAAATAATAAAAAATTGAAATTTGTTCACACTAATTATAGTTATTTTATATTTATATTTATGTTAAATAAATTTCAGTAAATAGTTTAAAATAAATTATTTATAATAAAATTATACAAGTTTGGCGGGTTATTTTTAGAATAACTTCCGAGTAATTTTATTTAGATTCAATATATTTTCATTTATTTATTGTCTAGAACTAAAATTAACGATTCAATCACTATCGAGGTCTAACCAGCTGTTAACATCTATTCTTTGGTGTTATAAACAGAAACAAATTTAAAAAAAAAAAAAAAAAAAAGCACAATATATTTTTTAATAATTAAAATCAGTCAGGCAATGTGGTGGTCCACTTCTTCTGGTGTTTAAAGGATAGTAGTTTCGATTTGAATACCCAAAAAATGTAAAAATTAAAACAATGTTTGAAATATGTACACAAAAATAATTGTGATGTTATAGTTTATATTTATATTAAATGAATTTCTATATCCCTGAAATAAATTAATTATAAAAACATTACAAATTCATATTTTTTAAAAGTGACGTTTTAGTAAAAATAAAAGCATTCCATGTTTTGTGACGGCATATTTATATATTTTTATAATAATACACCTTCCTTGGAATTTACTTATTTAACAATCTTGATTCTCTTGGCAAGGCCGTCTATTATTATGAGACTACGTGATGTAACCTCCATTCCCCACGAAAAGTGCTTTCTCTTAGCACCAATGAATCTGAATTATACATACGCACTTGAAGAGTTAAAACTGTTAAAGGCTAACAGGTTTAGAAGAAACCTAAAAAAAAAAGGAAAAAAAAATGTACGTCGTAACTGGTTTGAATTCCCTAATCCTATACGTGGGTAAAACGTGCCTATCAACAATACTTCATAATGATTTTTTTATAAACTGGCTGTTCCGGAATATTTTAATAATAGTTTGAAAATTAATTAAATAAATATACACTTTATCTATTCCCTAAAATTTGAGTTGGATATAAGTGGTTTAGCATTGGTATTTAAAAAAACTCAATTTAGCAAAGTTACGAATTTGATGTTTCTAATCACTGCTTAAATTTCCTTCTGATTAATTTTAATATTTCAATCTAATCTTTCATCTTAATTTAATTATGAATTACAATAAATTTTTTTTCTAAAATATTGTTACCTTTAAAATGCCATGGGTATTGGTGGTACTCCTTACAATAGAAAATAATTTGTAGCATCAAATCAGACGATATAAAGGTAATAAATACAATGGTTGACTTGCATTATCAGTAGAAAATGACGTAATAGACTGAGTCGCCATTCACAGTTATTAATGGGAGTTCTTAGAAGTACCGACTCATGAATGGTTGTTACGTTCATTTAGTTGTTAAACGCCTGTATTTCTTAGACCTTCTAAATTGTATTATATTAAGTAGGTATGTATAATATTACTAAGCGGTAGAGCAGATTGGTCTGGGTTAGACGAAAAGTGTAACACTTCCAATCTCAATAAATAATCTATTTATTTTATAAATATCACAAGAGAGGGTGAGGGGAGTACCAAACCCCATTTTACAAATTATGCAACTGTTTAATGAATTGAACTACTCGTCGCTCAAATAGTATGACAACAGTAATTTACATGTATTCTGTAGTTCTGTAGATTGTATTATGATTGTATTTTTTAAATATAGTGTAAGTTGTAAAAAATAAGTAAATTTAAAGTTTTTATGTCAGCACTTTAATTTGTATTTCAGTTTATTAAACCTCATATGTAAAATAAAATATTACACGGATGACTAAACACTCTTTTATATAATAAAGATATGTATTTCATTTCTTATTTTTCTCTTTCATTCTTTAATTACATAACTATTATTATTTTAATAATTGATCTTTATTAATTATAATTGTTTAATGAGCTCAATATCGGGAACTATTGAACGTAAACCGCTCGAATAAGGCTCATATTTTAGCTAATTTACTCTATTTTAATTGATGTTCTATTTCCTAGTATTGTAATGATATGTTTTCTAGTGTTTTAATAATATGGAGCTCCGAATGAAAAATTATTTAGTTTTAGTGTATTGAAACAGCCATTTTTTATTTCCCCCTTCTATGCTTGGCAGACTCATCAATTTTGATTAGTAACTGTATATAGTTTTTATTAAAGTAATAAAAAAATTGGGGTGAAATAACTGCATTTTTTTCCCAGCGGGCTCTAGTACTAAATGAAACTGATATTACTAACAGTGGTTCTTCTCTTGCTGTAAAAGTGGTATAAGGCTGGATTGCGAAAAATTCAGGCTCTTTAGTAGTCCTTTTAAAAGATCTATTTAAAAGCAAGTGAAATAAAAACTAATAAGTGAAATAAAACATATCGAAAAATTCTTTTAAATTTAGCTTTAAAAAAATTCTAAAACGACGAGGGAGAGGTTTAAGAACAGTCATCAGAGCGGGTACTACCTCCCCCCCCTCCCCAAGGAATTAGTTAACGCTAGCATATTATATAGTTCATCAGCTGAACACTTTTTTTATTTTTATTCTCATTTTTTATTAAGCAGGATGAGTTATTTTATGCTTACAATTTTTTTTTTTCATTTGTAACCTATACCACAACCTTATTGTTTACATTTTTTTTCATTTTCCACTTTTTATTTCATAATAATAATAGTTGAACTTACCAATAATCCCTTCAACTAGATAGATAATTGAACTGCATTTTGATTCCTTAACTGAAATTTATGGCAAAATAAATGTTTTATCATCAGATGTTCATAAATACAATTAACTATTTGTACGATCCTTCAGCTATCATTAACCCATAATCTATTTCGTAGATTATGAATTAATCAATATTGAAGAATAAGAGATGTTTTATGTAATTAAAACAGATTTTCCACAATCATACTTTATTTTCTAATCCTGAAATAATGAAATCATAAACAAAGGCTAGAACTAAGAGGGAAGGAAGAGAGTCCCACCATACGTTCTTTTGTTCCTACGTTTTTCTAATCAATTGATGTTTTAGTAAAAAAATATTAAAATGTCCCTATGTATAAAATTATATAATATAATTACGTACAGTTACTTATGCCTATTTTTTAAAAAGAAAATGCTCAAATTTCGATTGTTAAATATCTTTATCAAATCATTTAGTTAATAATATTTTTTAATTATTTATATATTTTTTAAACAACATAGTAAATATATTCACGTATTTATCCCTTTTTAAGAATAATTTTTTTTAACCATAAGACTTTTTTATTCACTTCACGGTTATTTTAGTTCTATTTTAACTATGCTATTGAAATTGGATATTGTTTAATTAAAAAAACAATTAAGGAAATAATTTCTTAAAGTACTTATTAAAATAATTATTTAGATCTTTTAGCAAGCTCTATTCAATATTTTTTCAAATATATAAAATATTTGTCAGATAAGTAGATTTATACATAAAATGCAAATTTTAACATGATTTTATATTATATACGATTCTTTGGCTGTTTTAAATAGCTAACTTGTTAATTATGAAATTTTTTTTTTTAAATTTCATAATATTGATGTGGTACCGGTGAGGAGGCTCTGTTGACCACGACAGCGGCAGATTCCCCAGTGGCGCAATTGGTTAGCGCACGGTACTTATACATCAGTGATTCGTGAGCTATGCCGGGGTTGTGAGTTCGAGCCTCACCTGGGGAAGTAATTTTTTCTTTTTTTTTTATTGTTTAAAAATTCTGATACCATTATATACTACTGTTAAAAAAAAATTTTATTGCTCGTTAATATATAAAATAATTATAACTTGATTGGGGATTACGTAAAATAGCATAAGCCGATTTAAAAATTACCTTTCATTGATGGTTAATTAAATTTTAAGCATTAGATTAAAACTGATAATTATAAGCAATGTACAGTGTTGAATAAATAACTATTTTAATTTTAATTTTTTTTTTATTGTTCAAATTTGTTTCAATATATTTTACTGTTAATAATATTTTTTTAAGGCCAGTTAAATAATTACAAATTGTTTGGGAATTAGAAAAACCAATTTTGGTCTGTAAAAGTTATGATCCTCATTTCGTCATTTTTTGTTGTTAATAGTTTATAAAAAACTAAAATAAATTTAAAAGTACGTGTTGTAATTGTTCTAAAAAAAAAAATGGAAAAACATTATAATTACAATAATTATTTATTTAACATAAAACAAAACTTCTAATAATCAGTTTTAATACTTGAAAATTTAACGAAGCATCAAATAAATGTAATTATTAAATCTGGTTGTGCTATTTTTATAAATTACTAAAGAGTCATTATCATATACCTGTTATTATGCACAAGCTTTTTCTTTTTTTTTTTTGTCAAATAACTCTTATTCAAGACTTGTCTATACAAGTCCATAGGCTTTTTAAAACGGTCCAGCTGAATTAAAAATATTTTAGGCCTTGACATTTATCAATATTCCGAAAAAAATAAATCAAATCTAAAACAACAGGATTCCTTCGTATTAAATTAAATTATTCTATAATCATTTTACAAGGTATTTAATTTCTTACTTACTCAGATTTATAACATTTGAATTAAATAAAATAACTCTTGTTTCATAAAACCTACAAAATCGTATATTTTAAAATTAAATATTGAATTATATTTAATTAATGAATAAATTGATCTTAAATTCATGATAATAAAATAAAGGGTAGACGACAATGATTTTTAAATAAAAATCATATTTTTCTGGAGACAGTGGTTGAAAGGAAATAATAACTATAAAAAATCATAACTTCAAATGATTGTTTTATTTTCATTCTTGAAGTGTGTGCGTGCGTATGTGTAACAATATTTCTGTCATATATTCGAAACAAAGTTATCAAAACGTTTACTTAAAATTTGACTTTTGATCTTATTCGAAACACGTAATGTCGTAATTAAAAATATATAAAGCACGATTTACTCTGTAATAAAGCAATAATTTTACTTAAATTACTTTTATGGCAATCAAATTAATTTAAGTATGATTTTAACCTAATTATTAATAGGTGAGGTATTAATACCGAATTAAGCTGATAGTTAAAGGGCTTTTCATTTCATCTATTCTGTTAAAAAAATAAGTACGGTATTGAATATTTAAAAAACAAATGCGTGGTTATCGCGCGTTAGAAGTGAGACTTCTTAGGATCTGGAATCTGTTTACAATTTTACTATTTTGGGGTTAGAAAATTGAATTTCATTAAAGGAAACCTTTCTTAATTAGATAAATACCTCACTTAATCTATTTTATTTAATAAATATCTAATGCTATATTATCTAGGTCCGAAATGAGTTTGACTTCAAATATTATCACAACAGCACGATTATTTGGAAATCGGATTTGAATAAATAGATCAATTTAGATACATTAAATTTGCATTTTAAATACATTCTGATAACAATCAAACATTGTATTAAGTGGTTAAAGCTTATTTAACCCAAATCTATTTAATAATTGCAAAAAAATATTGATTGTAAATGGTTTTATCGGAATTTTTGCTGCAGATTGTATATAATATAATATTATTATTAAAAAATATATATATGGAATTATTTATATTTTCTAATTAAATTCTTTTCACAGTTTTAACGCATAAAAAAAAAAATTAACATTTGTATAAAAAAACCAAACAAAAAAGGAAATATTTTTACCTTCATGATGACACTATAATTTTAATAGAACAGCAGCTTACACTTACAGTATAATTCAGTTGAATTAGTATAATTCATTAGTAGAGAAGAAAAAAAATTCCACTTTCACCTCAAAGAAAATGGAAACAGATTTGTTTCAATTATGCTCAAATACCACGAAAAATGTTTAGGGAGAGTGAAAACAAAAATTGAGGGGTTCAAAAGATACTGTTTATAACACAAATCAACCCACATAGAAATTGTCAACCCTCTAACTCAATATAGATTGACAGTGGAGGCGCGCAATACCTGAAAAAATAATCTGAAAAATTATAATCTCTGTACGTGAAAATGTTCAACACTTTGAGAGCGGCTGTGAAGAGCCTCGATACACCACTTCATCAAGGATTTCCAAAGCCATAAAACCCACGAAAAAACACATGGACATGAGAAAATTTTGGTCGAAATTTAGCCCCATCTTTATGGTATTATTCTGCTGAGAAAACAATCCTAAATTCTAAAGGGAGTCATTCCAACAGACAAAAATTTTAACCTTTTTATTTCCTTAACTGTAAATTAAATGTTAAGTTAATGAAATTTTTTTAAAAATATATTCACAGAATTATTATAGTCTAAAACAAATTATTTAAAAAAAACTATTGTTGTTTTCACAACTACCTTTAGAAAGATTCTTTTGCTCCTCTGGAATACTTAACCATTTCCATGAAACTTTTGAGAAATAAAAGCAGTTATAGTTAATTAGATATTACCATATTATTTGCTAGTAATAATATATAAACACACATAAATGTACATAATTGATGTGAGAATATTAATACTATCAAATTATCTCTCTGATGTCTATTGTGGATTGAAGGTTTTCAGTCTATAAATCCAATATGCCGGATTTCTTTTATTTTTCTTATCTAGATTTCATTTAAAATAATATAATAAATAATAGGCGAGGAAGAGTTGCTTTAAAATAGAGAATGACGACAACAGATTTTTTTTTTAAACCACTTTTTTTGGATCTAGTGGGCCTTGAGACATGCAAATTACGCTTTCGAAAAACAAAAATCGACCAATTACAATACTTCGTCAGGTTTTTGGGGAATTAAAAAAAAAAAAAATTGACAAATGAAAAATATTTGCGCGTTGTCATCCGAAAGAATAAAATCACATTCGGAAAAACACCGTTATAAGGTACTATGCTTTTAAGAGAGCCAGCAGTTGTTCGGTTAGCCGCTCACACAAAGCCCTATATGAATAATTAATGATTCTCACGGTCCAGTTCAAAGCTAATTTGTAATAATTTAACTAAAAAATTAATTGTACATTACTTTTCCGCCATTGAAATTCTTAAAATCATCACTTTATATTTTTTAAGCAACTAAATTTTAACATTTAGCCTGCTTGAAAGTATTTTCTGACCTTTTCAGAGTCGTTATTCTTCTTGGTTCATTTGGTGACCATGGTGGTGAGAAGCTGTGAGGACCAAGTATTCGCTTTTTTCCCAGAACGAGTAAGGTAAGCGACACAGATGTGGTGCTAGCGGAAGTGTTCCCGCAGGGTGGACACACATATGGTCAGTATGGGACTCGTTGAGCAATCAGGTAGTCTTTCCTATATATATTTTTAGTTTCTCTTTCAGTATTATTTCAACTGTTAATTGTCAAAGGCAAACTGATGTCGATAAATTAAATGAATATTTTATACGTTATGTTATATAAATACTGTTGGCTAATGTGACGGATAATCAAGCTATTGTCAATAGATATAAATGAATAACATTACTAAATAAAATAAACAAAAGTTTTATAAGTTTCTTAACACTGTTCTGCTCACAAATTTTTTTTTATTTTTTATTTAAATTTACAACTGTAAATTATATACATTCAGTAATTATAATACATTCAGTAAATTTGATCTCAGTTATAATGGCGTATAGAGTAATACAGGCGTGTAGAGAAACTACCCACTGGCAGCACTCTAATGACGTTTTTACATTAGCAGGTCTCGTGGCCATCTTCTTTTTATGCGCCTCGGAGGACCGTCAGGAATGGTAGAGGAAGGAAGATTAGAAACTAGTGGGTTCAGGTGGTTTGAGTGTTTATAATGTAAGGAATGATATTCAGTTCGGGCTAGGTCACTTACATAGGGAACATTAAGGTCTTTATATATGATTTTATTTGTGACAAAGTAAGGAGCATTGAGGATTTTACGAAAGATTTTGGATTGTAAGAATTGGATACGAGAGAAATTCGAAAGTTTAGTGGATCTTCAAAGCTCAACTCCGTATGTCCAGATAGTTGTGTAGATCAGTCTTTTGTATTGAATTGGAAGTTTAGACCGTTTGTTCAGTAAGTGCTGTAATAGTCGAAATAGTGCAGTTTCCTGTCTTTCGGTCTTGTGTCGTATCTTTCTTCAAGGAGTGTTTACACTTTAGAAGAGTCGGACAAGAACTACTCTTTAAGGCGAATTTAATCTGAAGTCATAAAAGTTGTTTACGTGTAAAATATTTGGGCTGTGAGCGAAATGAACTTTATAACACATATTGGATTATTAAAGTGAAAAAACACCGAATATTGTGAGGATGATGTAATAATCGAATGGTTAACGTTTAATGGTTTTAAAACAACGTTTAAAAATAAACAATGTTTTAAACGTTATTTTTTGAAGTTGATTGAATTAGTGCGGAGCGATCGTTACGCTAAAACCTACTGTATATATAAAATTTCAAATTCTGAGAACTCTGGAACTCAGTAGATATGAAGAAGGTCACAGCTTAGACTTGTTGGTGTTTGGCACAATAGAAATATTTGGATATCAATTTTTTTTAGTTAATAATAACAGATAAACGAAACTTATTTTTTCAAAACTTAAATAAAACTCTATGAGTCCTTATAAGTAGTTATTTTTATAAAACTGATAAATAACCAAATTTTAGGTGAAAAAGGAAAGAAAGCTAGAAATATATAATTATCTATATTATTAATAAAGATAATTATATAACACTCCAGCCGCATTAATTGGAGGTTTGAAGATAGAAATGCATTTGTTTTTTGTAAAATAAATTAGTTGGTTATTAAAAAATAAGAATTTTTTGAATTCTTATTGTGAACTTTTCGATTTATTTTTAGTGAAATGAAAGGTCAATGAAAGTCAAGGTTTAATTTACTAACACTTATGAGTCATTTCATTATTTTCTAAACCATTTCGAATTCCGTATTCAAATGTTTAATTATTATTGTTTTCGTGTCTAAAACGGCATTTTTGATTCATGGTATACCAATTAAAGCCCATTATTGAAAGACGTTGTAGTAAAACCTAATGAGTCATCGATATATATTACTGACTCTTGTATTTTTTAATATATTATATATTAATTTTTATTTTTTGTAAGCGTTTTTGAGGCTACATTGTTATAAGCCTGTTATGAGATCATACTTATTAGAGTTCCTCATAAGGGCCATGAATGTCAAGCGAATAAAATCTTATTACTGGAAATATGATTAGGTGATAAGAATATGGAAATAGAGTTGTAGAAATGGATGAAGAATGTTATTAGTTAGGATATAATGCAAATTATAAAAACAACAGCTATGTTACATGGGATCTTATTTCTCTATCATTTTTGGAAAAAATCATTTTTTTCGTGGAAAATAATTAGTAAGGGGAGAAGTAAGCAGTTGAGACTCGCAAACGACACCTATTTAGCATCAACTCAATGTACCTAAAAAAATGTTTACACTTTGACTCAAATTGGATGGGCTGTAGAGGTGCTAAAACCTAAAAACTGTAAAAACATGAAAGGATGAGAGAGTAAAGTTGAGGCTGTAAAGAAACAATTTACGGACACAGACTCAATTCATATACAATATTGAACCGTCTAATCCACTTCATAGGGGTTTTAGGGTTGCGAAGAACCCTAAAAACAAGATAAAGCATTTGGAACGGGCAATGGACGAGTAAACGGGCTTTAAAGTGACAGTAGTTTCATTATCTCTATATGTATAGCCAATTATCAGACCAGATATACAGCGACAGTAAATGCTTTCATGGTACAACTATCATGCAATACACCATTACAGTCAGTGGTTACGACAGTTGCTGCTATAAGTGTAAATTAATAAACTATCGCTGTATAAACGGGACTTCATTCTGTGTTGAAAAGCAAGTCTCCAGAAGGACATTTCTTACAACAAGTTATTATTCAGATTATAATCTATTTAAATGAATCAAACTATTTATAAAGTAGAATTTAGAAATCGACGTAAACTCAAAATAGTTATGAACCTTACCATCTCAGATTTTTTTTTTCAATTTTTCACAGGGTTAATGGATGGGAATGCAAGCCTTTCTTAGCTTTTGGTGAAAAGAGGGCATTTGGCACTCTATTTGTGTCAAATGATTATGTAGGGTTTTCACTATTTACCTATTTCTACCATATATTTATCTATTTATCTATTTCGCCAGTTTTTAACTAGTACCAAAAAGGTTACGCTTTAAAAAAAATGGTTGAACTTACTGTTTTTAGGTATGACGGCGAAAAAATAATGTTACTGTGATGAGTGAAGTAAAAGATATGAATATTTTACAAGCACCTTGATAAACTGGAGAACAATAAAGATATTTTAAGAAAAGGATCAGAAAAAATTAGTGTTTTTATTATTTAAGTACCTACTCTCAAACACAATATTGATGTATAATATGTTAATAAACGAATAATTTATTTGTTTATACAACAGGAATAGCCCCTCCCTATTCCTAGTGAGCATCCAGGCAATCATATGCCATTCAGCGGACCCGGCAACCATTCTTATAATGTCATCCCGGCAAAACAAGATAATCAAATAGTCGGTATATGCACAAATCATTTTTC
>NW_027107174.1:530234-562294 GCF_000696795.3 Halyomorpha halys
CATTTGTCTGTCTTGATTATAATATTTCTAATAAATATTTCTCTCCCCGTCCTGTTTATTGTGATACAAATAACAGTTGTTGTTTTTTTTTAACTAGAAACTATGCATATATTTTTTATTTATACTAAATTTTTCCCAACAAATTTGGGTGAATAAATTTTTCATTAATGTCTTTATGTGAAAAACCATACAAAAAAGACTACAGAATTGAATTAGGTAGGTATATTTTTGAGTAACAGCGGCTTATAGAGGCCCTATTAGAGACATGGCCTCATCTAGCAAAATGTAGTTAGGTTAATGTTGTCCATCGATCAAGGGAAGGTTATGAAATGTGTGTGACCACGTGGTTGGTGGAATCGATGGAGCTGGCGGGCGGCTCCGAATGGGGGCGGAACGAGCCGAACCAGCGCCCCTGTTCATCGTGCGTCTTCGTCGATACCTAGCCGCTCGTCCGTCGGCCAAAAGCTCTTCCTTGCCGTTTTATCTCTTCTTCGGGATAATTCTTGCGTTACGAGGAGACGTCAGCCGAACCGGACGGCCGTACGACCGTGAGGGCCCGACACGCCCTGCTGTTGCCTGTTGCTCGCCGCATCCTGTAGGTCAGGACTCCTGATAGATCGATAATCAGCTGTGAGATGTCGGATTGAGGATCAGCGGACGCGATGGCCTAGCCCGGAGCCATGGCAACGCCGGAGGCTCAGTTCCGAGAGTTCCAAACAGTTGGAAGTGAGAATCAGGAAGAGGTTTCGTCACTGCCTTCGTCCAGCCAGGTAGGTGGCTTATCAATAGATCTCTTATCAGTAGTCTGAGGCAGCCACTTGACGCTGAACAATTACTCCCTTTTATGTTATTCCAGAATACTGTATGTGACCCAAGTTATATTAAATCGAAAATACAACAGATTATAATTTTGCTTTCGATTCATGACCTATTTCGAAGGAAAATTACTATCACTCCATATTCATAACCTCATTTTTCTTTAAAGTCGTATTCAGTTAATTTAATTTTTTTTTTTTTAAATATTTAATTCCTAGAAACTTTGAACTTAAATTGCCTTAAATCGATACAGATTAAACATCCAATGTTCGTTATTAACGAACAACAATATTTTCCTCTTAAGTGCACCGTCAATTTGTCAAGACAGCTTGATCTACTGTTGCATTAGGGCTGGGGATCAGCTGAGTGCATCCCAACCTGGCCTTGATCCTTATCCCCCTGAACCTTGATACGCAAGCTTAATCCCTTTATACCTCCTCAATAACAGCTGTAACAATTATAGCCTTGTACTTATTAATCTATCATAAAATTTATTCTCCTCATAATCATGCATTAATAAATTTCTCCACTATATTTATTTTATACCTAATATACTTAGTTACTCATAAGTAATCCAAACCCAGCTTTATCATACTGATTAAAATAATAATATTATATTTCCTGTAAACATGAATTTAACCATTCTTATGAAATGAACATAACTATAATTATAGACTTTAGAAAAATCATTAAAGATTTGATGCATTCATGGGATTGCTAAAGTAAAACGATAATTAAGGTTAACATTTATAAATAGTAACTAAACCCTAGTCTGATTTAAGGATACTTTTCTTTCCATATAAAGGGTATAAGTTGAAAATTAAAAAATAAATAAATAAGGTGGCTTGAACAATCATCTGAAATTTTATGAGAGGTTTACAGTGTTGAAGACAACTGTTGCCACCTGTTAGGAAATAGAAATTTAGGACCAGCATGGACTAGGCTCACTTCGGTTCTAAAAATAGTCATCAATACTAGTATTAATCAGAAATAAAATTTGCTTTTTAAACTTCTAGACTTGATTTACTTATGCTATCAACACCTCAAATTTGTCTATGTTGGTGAAATAGATTTTATATTTATTTAAAGTCTATTAATATTTTTTCTTTATTCATAGAAGTTCTTAATTGTTTGAGATTTTAAAATTATTTTTGTTTAACATTTATTTTTAAAAATATGTAATTTGTGACAATTTTCTTTCTTAAATCAATTTGCTAAAATAGTCACAAGTGCTGATGGTTAATTAAACTTTCTTTTAAACTACATATTACTATAGCATTTTTTCTAAAAGATTTTTGATTCTTATTTTATATAGTCACAATAAGTTATAAAAATAACTTGTATTAGTATTAAGATATATATTGATGACCAACAGACTTAAGTGCTAAATCACATTCATTTTTAATGTACTCTCATCAGATCGTGTAAGGCTTTTAATAAAAATATTTTATTATCCCTATAAAGTGGTATATGAAATACTAAAAAACCTTTTATCGATAGTTTATCAGCCCGTTTATTTTATTTTGATTCAACTGGTGATATTCTTATCTCATGAATGTGAATGGGTAATAGCACCTTAAAAAAATTATAGATTGAAATTTCTAGCATCTATCCTGATTTTAGTTTACAGTAACAGGTGATTAACATTTGCTATATAAGATTTTGGAAAGATTTGTAATTACTTTCAATTCGTCTTCCACACTGACGAATATAAGAGGCAAAAAGGATTTCATGGTATTTTTCTCCCCCCTACCATTAGCAGTACTAGTACCAAAGGTAGTTAATTTTTTTAATTATGCAGGAAGTAAAAATAATTTCAATCAATTATACTAATAATTTTTAATTTCAGAATTATATGATTTCATTCATGGAATAAATTTGGTTTCGTTCACAACCATTGATGAACTGAATAATACTGAAGCAAACAATGGCCCGCATGTTCTAAATTGTTAGCATTCTATGTACCACCAGACTAACCTCATATTTGATTAAATATGTACGTATTGTATATGTAATCATTTTTACAAATGTTTGGAAATTGAAAATAAAACGTAAATTCATAACAACATGTTTCAACAGGTTTGACGAGTTTTATTTAGTACACTTTTTCACCGCAATTTTTAGGTTATATGCTCTAAAAAATAACGGACATTCAAAACTTGATTGTGATGCAATGCTAAAAATGACTTTTACTTGTTTTCAGTTAAATTCATTCATCATGCTTAAATTAAGCAGGACCAAGTAGTGTCGAAACCGTTCTGAATTCATCTGATTTTATGTATAAGTCAACTGTTTTCCTTAAGGGTACAGATAATAAAACGAATTAAAATTTATTTCGTTTATATGTAACTGTGTATATTTTCTTAACTTTTAAGGAAATATTTTTTTATTTTTCCTGGATTTTCGAAACACACGATTTTTCCTATTCATTTTCCTATTAGCAATGCTGGAACTTGGATTCCCTGATCTGAAACTATGCCTAACTTGATTCTTTTACATGCAAATGGCGGTGTTAAACAAAAACAACAACATTATTTCGGGAGATTAAATTCCCTACTAGCGTTTTAAATAGTGACAAACAATTTGGAAGTTATGTAATGACATATGATGGTGTTAAAAAACAACCACAAACCATATTATAACAAACCGATAAATGATCAAAAAACTAAAAATATTTTCCGATTTTCATAGAAAGACGTCCTGAACCGATCTAATTGTTTACATCTGTAAAGTTTCTAGCACCTCCAAAATGTTACCTGCTATCTTGAAGCAAAGTCATTTATATATAATTTTTTTTTATCTTTATTGGAAATTACAACTGTACACAATTATGGATTTAATAACTTTTATGTATGTTATTGTGAAGAGATACAGGCGTGTAGAGAAACTACCCATTGGTACCACTCTAATGAAGTTTTTACATTAGCAGGTCTCGAGGCCATCTTCTTTTCAGGCGCCTCCTAGGATTGTCAGGAATGGAATAGGAAGCAAGGTTAGAAATTAGAGGGTTTGGATGGTTAGGGAAAACTCCCTAACCATCCAAATTCACACCACTCCGAACCAGATATCATTCCTTCTATTATAAACTAATGGAAGGAATGATATCTGGTTTGGGCTAGATCGGTTAGATATGGAACATTATGATCTTTACGTATGATTTTATTTGTGACAATGTAAGGAGCTTTGGGGATTTTGGATTGTAAGGATTGGATAAGAGAGGAATTCGAAGGTTTAGTGGTTTAGGATTGGTTGTGATGTCAGCGGTATAGACGATGTTGAGGATGGGACCGACAACACTACCCTGAGAAACACCAGCGGACTGAGAATAGAGGGATGAATAGGAATCATTGTGGTTTACTTGGAATAATCTATCAGTGAGAAAGGAACGGATGATAAGAAAGTATGTGGAAGGAAGGAATTTACGGAGTTTGTAAAGTAGTCCTGGGTGGCGGTAGCCGATCAAAAGCCATATTAGTATTTAAATTTAAGTTTATTTTACTTTATTACTGAAAATATCTGATTAATAGTAGACCTCCTCCTAAAAAGATTTTTACTAACATTTCTTCAAATTAAACATTAGGAATAAGAAAAAACATTACTTAATCTTACCTTTGAACAAATAAGCATATTTTCATTTTTAGCGCTGAAGAGCCTTCACCAAGAATTGAGAAGTGATTCCTAGCTAGCACAAATCAAATTAGGTCTGAAAGAAGTTTATAATATTGTTTAAACTTCTTTATAAAGAAGTTTATATTGTACTTTTAAAATATTTTATTAATCGTGAGAACCGTCTTACAGAGAGTAATTTGATTGACCCAGACCATTTAATTGTTTCAACCAAGTACGTCGGGAAGCATTTCTACGACATTGGAGATTCTCGATTTTGTTGCGAGGTATTACTGAAGGGCTGGGTGAAGAACGTCAAATTTAAGGGACTTCTATGCACAATCTTATACACAAAATTTGTGTGTGTTTCCTCTATTGAGGAACTCGAAAGATACTTCTTATCAAAGTTATTGTAATACGGTTTAGAAGCAAAATATAAATATCCTTTAACAAAATATGCTGCCCACCTTCTGTTAGGATATTGATTGTGTCTCAGGAACTCCAGCTCATGACCAATGTGGCAGTATGAACACAAAGGATCCTCTCCATATTCCAGAGTGATTGGAAGCCATATTTTTCAATGAACCACTCCTCAACTAGAATGGCGATGCTCAATTATGCGATGGAGTTCCTGATGTGAAGTCTGCAACCGCTCCCGGTTTACCTCATAATCCTACGCTCACTGGATTGGGGCTCGCCACGCAACTACCATTTTGTAGCTTATGAGGCAGATATTCATGCATAATATGTAACGTGGTCTACTACACGATAAAATGATGTAATATTTGGATCCCCACTGGCCTAAGAAACCGGACTACATCGTTTGTCAAGGAGCTCTCCCGTAAAACTACTCTTAAAAACCTTCTATAAACGGAAGATGGTCCGAGTGCATACACTATTTATTTATTTTATCAGTCAACGTTTGGCCGCACTTTACAGGGCTTCACTAGGGCTAAAAAAGATACAAACAACTAAAATAGTGTAACAAACTAAGAGAACAAATTAAATTAAATAGAAGTAACCTAAGGTGTGGTTTATATGATTTAAAATATGTGAACATTTAAATAAAAATGAACAAAGTATATTAAAGAAAATAAAAATAAGGCGTACAGTGAAAAGTTTAAATAAACAAGAATTACAAAACGGCAATAAATGAAAACGAAGATAATAAAAAATAAATATAAAAATACAGGGGAATAGGAATAAAATAAAGGTCATGAAAAAAGGAAATGATGGACAAAATAGGACACTGACCTTACTGGAAGCAGGTAGGCACAAAAATGAAACTGAAGGCGGATGAGAAGACAACAGGATAAAGAAGTGGGGGGTGGGGAGGGGTAGACAAAAAGGTATAAAATAATATTAGGAAATTTAAGAAAGACCATAATAAATACAGACAGACAAACCTTTTTATATTAATGTATAGTATTTACAATAAAAAAAAACAATATTCTAGTAACTTAATATATTTCTTTAATAGTTGGGTCATTTTTTCATTATAGTCAGAGCGGTTCATAATGACAGTCTTGTTACCTTTATCTGCTTTGGTGATAATAATGTCATCATGTGAACTAAGAAAGGATCGGGTGAAAGAAAGGTCTTTAAAGAAAAGGGGAGAAAAATTGGAAGAAAAGGATGGAGGGTGTTGTAGGTAATTAGAGATGGTATTGCAAATAGTAGTGCGTGATAACTCTTTACTCTCATTAGAATGATGAAATAGGGGGTCGTTGTGAATGTATTCTAAGTCAGTGACTAATTCTGGAATAATTTTGTGCGTAGATTTGGGTATGGAGAAATTGGGACCTAGGCTAAGAATATTGAGTACATTGGCGGGAATATCAGTAGATGAGATATTAAGGACCCAATTTTCTTGACCTTTGGGATAAATTTTGGTGGTTAGTGACTCATGATAAAGGTTACTGAACTTCTTAATGAGTTTTTGTTTTTTGTGTATGCGGGTTGAGTTGGAAATTGTGGTGATTAATGTGGAAAGACCTCCAAAATGGGTCTCACCTATCTTTAAAGACCTTTCTTTCACCCGATCCTTTCTTAGTTCACATGATGACATTATTACCACCAAAGCAGACAAAGGTAACAAGACTGTCATTATGAACCGCTCTGACTATAATGAAAAAATGATATTTCTTTAATAGAATGATAGGAGTTGATGTGTTGTTTTGGGGATAAAAGTATAAACCGTACCCACTAGTGCTATGATAACTTTACTTACTTGTAGAAAGGGCGTTTTCTAATTTATTGATTAAACAATCGATTATTTTTTACTATCCTTCGACAAATGAATACTCTAGAATTATTTTTTAAACATGTAATGATTTATGTTTTTTCTTTAAAGCCAGCACCTATACTTTTCAAGGCTAACAAAACATGTAAATATGCTTCTTTTCAAGTTATCTTCTGCAGACTAGGTTCAATCATGTTAAACCATATGAACACGTTCGTCCATAGGAAACTGAAAGCACTAAAGTAATGGTTTCGTTTTGAATATACAGCCTTCATATTTTTTTCTCAAAGAAGAGAGGAGATTAGATGAGAACGTATTCAAGATGTTTTAAATTATATTATAAGTGGGGGCGTTATGGGAACACCCGACAGTGTACTATTTTACTATCAGAATGTTTTTAAATAAATTAGAATTTATTGGAGAGTTTGCAAAAATTTAACCTTAAGGATTTTAAAGACTTTTTCAAAGTTTTTCCTGAAAGTAAAATATAAAAACAATATAAAGGTTAATTTATACAATTTTAAATTAAATATTAATATTGATTGATGTTTCTGGAATGCTTTTATTATACCGTACTTACAAATAGTTGTTGCTGCTTTTATTGAAGTAGTACTTACTTAGTAGCCAACGCCCAGCCTTGGGTATTGAGCCATTTGGTGACGTACTGACCAGAAGAGATGTGCTTCGGCATTTATTGAAGTAACCGAGAGTGATTCAATTTTTTTCCGGAATACTTAAAAAGTAAAATATTTAAGAAATTGCACGCATTAGACATCGGTTGATAATCGTTTAGCATTTTTTTTTGTAATTTCAAATCATAAATTATTATTTATTTTATGTATTTCTCGCCTAAAGAATCTTCCAAGTAATTCAGAACTTCGTTCATTCATGGGTTTTTTCTCAGTCCGCTGGTGTCCTTCAAGGTAGTTTCATAGTCCTGTCCTCCACCGGTTTATATAGCTGATATCCTAATCCACCCTAGAACACTGTCCTTACACTGACGTATAAACTGTGAGCAATGGTCCTACTGCTGCACCCAAAACTCTTCAGTCACATATCGCTACTCTTGAAGAAAAGCAGAAGAATCAAAATAAATCCCAACAAGCCCCCCAATTTACCTTTAACCTCCTGCCCTACATAATCCTTAAACAATATCCCAGTCATCCCTATCGAACAGATCCATTACCCAGGACTCCATATTGCCAAGAGACTTACTTTGAATACTCACAAGACTGAAAGGACAAGAAACTGCTTCTATATTGTGATTGCAACACTTACTTAATAAACGTTCAAGACAGCCAAATCATACTTATAAGCTCTGTGGTCCACTGAATCAAATTCCTACCGCATGGTCAGTTCCTTTCCTTGTGTTTTAATTGATAACTCAATTGATACTACAAAGTTGTAAATTCCAAAAAATAAATAATATTTTTGAATTAATAAATTTTGATTAGTCGTTTAAATGAACTAATTGTTGGCTTTCGTATAAACATATTTAGTGTTCAAATTTAGCAACATACTAATAACCATTTAATATTAGCTCTTTTTAGTCGCTTAGTTTGATTTTCACTCAATCCGCTCATAGAGGATTATTGAAAACTGTTCTGATTACAATAATTCTTAAATTTTGATAAATAGAGTAGTATATAATTTGCTTTAATGATTTAGCTAAACAAAATCACACAATTTATTTGGCTACAAAATGTATAATACGCATTAAACATATTTGTTTAGTATTCTCGGTTTTTACTTGTAGTAGTGGTGGTTTCAGTTATTTTTAAAGTTGAGATAGCGCAAAGTCAGTCTTTTCTGTCGGAGGGTTTCGTTTTACAAAAGAAGTAGGTAGCTGCTGCAATCCCTTCCACGGTTGACCCTTAAATACTTTCTACCTTTATTGAAGATTAGGGTTTTTTTTTTAAATCAGTTTGTCAGTCTAAGGGACAAAAATGTGAAGAATTTTTGTTCATATAGGTATGTATATGTGCGTGAGTCTGTGTGTGTATGTAATCAATAAACACACAAAAGCAACCAGCCTGACCGGTGGGATGTTCGGCATCCGTTTGAAAGCATCCATTAAACATCACAGTTTACACAATGACGCCAGACTTCTGTTTGATGAACATCTTCACATTGTCAGTTACAAAGTAGTACGATTGACGAATCTCTTGGCAAGGGTTACGCTAAATATAGGATACCCAGGCAAATTCGTACAAAACTATGGTATAATTGGGATTCTTATTTAGTATAGGTGCCCAATGCATAAAATCCAGTTCATAAAATAAACATTTAAAATCACTTAAAACGTTAGTTTCTACCACACGTAATACTTAAAAAATTAATTAGCATTAAAGTCTATATCGAATAAGTACCATAGCTCATTAATTAGTCCAAGTATGTCGTAAATCGTCGACAACTATAAAACGAAACTCTTCTCAAATTTTGCATAAAAACTGATATAAAGTACTATCTATGGGTTTAAACATAAAACGGAAACCCATTTTTGGCTGCCCTAAAGCGATTACTAAACAGGTAAATAGTTAGATCCATGTATAATGAACGTATAGTTCTTTCATTTGGTTTTTCGCCTACTAATCCTTAAAGTAATCAATCGCAAATTTTATAGAAAAAATTATAATACATAATAACTAAATAGCTTAATTAATAATTAAATTCGATGGCGGAAGAATACTATAACGGAATAATTCAGTCAACTACTCTGAACGTAAGCACCTACTCCGGTTGTCCGTTGGGTACCAAGCTGGGGATCAGAGGTGCTATGTAGTCCACATTTACCCTAAGCATGAGGTTCATAACCAAACTACTTAACAGACTTATTACATAATGGTACTCACCCGATGCCGAATTTAATCTTGTTGTTGCATTAGAACATTGTCGATAGGATCCACCGTTTAGCAGTTATAGGCAAAAATAAGAAAAAGATGAAAGTAGTTACGCAATTAAATTAATTAGTTTATTAGTAAGGGTTTGAGGAACGCAAGAAATGCGTTTCCTTCTTAAGTGAGGTAGATACTAATAGCTAAAAGTATTTGCAGGTGCATTTGTTTATGTGTTTTATGGGCTAGGTTTTATAGATCGGACTTGTATACTATTTATTCATTCTTGGGGATTTGCAAGCTATTGCATCCATTTCAACTTAACTATTTGAATTCCCGATCAATAGAAAATTTAGTTTGAGACTACTTTACAAACTCCGTATATTCCTACATCCTACATACTTTCTCATTATCCGTTTCTTTTTTACTGACAGATTATTCAAAGTAAACCACAATGGTTCCTATTCATCCGTCTCCTCTCAGTCCGCTGGTGTTCCTCAGGGTAGTATCCTCGGTCCTATCCTTTACACAGTCTATACAGCTAACATCGCAATCAATCCTTACACTATCCTCACAACTTACGCTGACGAAACCTGTTTGCTCGCAATCAATAATAACCATTTAATTGCATCTCAAACTCTCCAATCCCATATCGCAATCCTCGAAGAATGGTGCCGTAATTGGACCTTTACCCAGCGTCGTAAACCTATTGACTGCTTTCAGTATACATTAAAATGTTCCCCTTACCCATGTAGAACAGATCCGCTATCTTGGACTACACCTGGAGAAACGACTAACCTGGAATCCTCACACAAGACTGAAGAGACTAGAAACTGCACGACGATTTTGACTATTACAGCAATTACTAGACAAACGGTCTAAACTTCCAATTCATTACAAAAGACTGATTTACATAACAATTATGAGGACGTATGGAGTCGAGCTTTGGGGCTCAACTAAATTTTCGAATTCCTCTCGTATCCAATCCTTACAATCCAAAATCCTCAATGTCCCCTACATTGTCATAAATAAAATCATTTTTAAAGACCTTATATGTTCCATTTGTAACTGATCAAGCCCGAACCAGATATCAATCCTTCCATTATTTTTATGGTTAGTAAGTTAACTAACCATAAAAACCTGCTAAGTTGCTAGCCTTGCTTCTTCTTCTATTCCTGACAATCCTCTGAGGCGCTTGAAAAGAATATAGACCTTCTACTGTAAAAATACGAGGGTGGTTAGAAAAGTTCTCGGAATGTACTAGAAAGAAGTGTCTTACCTCGGTGCAACTGCTTTTATTTTTCAACATAGTCTCCCTGTTGACTAATGCATTTGGTCCAGAGATGTTCCAATGCCTTGATCCCATCTCGAAAATAAGATTTCTCCAAGCCTGGAAAATACCTCTCCAATTCGTCTGTCAGTTCTTCCGTTGTAGGACATCTCCGTCCACCTCGGAAAATTTTCAGCTTGGGGAAGAGATGAAAGTCTGATGGTGCCAAATCAGATGAATAAGGTGGATGTGGCACCAATTCGTACCTCAGTTCATGACGTTTTGCCATGATAATAGCACTTGTGTGCGGGCTGGCGTTGCCCTGATGAAAGACTTTATCCTTGCCAAACCAGGTCTTTATTCGCGTATCTTTTCCTGTAGTTGATCTAGGAGATTTTCGCAGTATTGCCCCGTAATTGGCAGGCCAGTCGGAAGATAATCTATCAGCAGAATGCCTTTTGCATCCCAGAAAACTGAGGCCATGACCTTTCCGGCCGAACGTACTGCCTTTGCTTTCGTTGGTGATGGTGACACAGCATGTTTCCACTTCTTTGACTGCTGTTTTGTCTCTGGGGTATAGTAGTTGCCCCAAGTTTCATCTGTAGTCACAACCAACCCAAAAAATCTTGTTGGATGCGATGAAAACGAGCCAGATTTTGTTCGGACTTTGGACATCGGACTAGATTGGACCGTTTATGGTCCAATGTCAAGAGTCGCGGTAGCCATATTGCGGATGATTTCTTCATTCCTAATTCTTCGGTTAAAATGTGATATACAGCTTCAGCAATCTCAGTCGACGATCCTCCGAGACTTGTTTATGCACTTTTGCAATAAATTCTGGAGTCGTAGCACTTTTTGGCCGTCCACTACGCGGGTCATCAGCTCTCCCGAACAAATTTAAACTCGCTGGTCCACTTGGTAACAGTTGAATATGAAGGAGCAGAGTCCCCCAGTGTGTTCTGAAAGTTGGCATAAATTTCCTTTGCTTTCATACCTTTCTTTACAAAGTACTTAATCACTGCTCTAATCTCAGTTTTTTCCATTGTCACAAATCACTACGCATAAAACAACAACAAAGAGTTGTCACTACCACTCACGACACGTGTTCACTCACAAAGGATGTGTGATTATTGCTTGGGAACCTCGTTGCTCTAACACTGAGATCTAACAGTGATTCCCAGAACTTGTTAAACCACCCTCGTATGATTAGAGTGCTACCAATCGGTAGTTTCTCTTCATGCCTGTATCACTCCATTTTTATATTACATCAAATTTACTTAATGTGTTTTAAGATAATAAAATAATATGAATAAAATAAATTTAAGAAAATGATAATATGATGTACAGTGAAAAGGATAAATAAACAAGAAATCCAAAAAAGTATAAGACAGATAATGAAAACTGAAATAATA
The DNA here is from genome assembly GCF_000696795.3 of Halyomorpha halys. Lineage (NCBI taxonomy): Eukaryota > Metazoa > Arthropoda > Insecta > Hemiptera > Pentatomidae > Halyomorpha > Halyomorpha halys. The sequence continues at coordinate 542,415 of NW_027107174.1, forward strand.
CCAAATAAAAAAGTAGATAAATGAGCAATATAAAAATACAGTGCATACTAAAAGACGGAAAATGAGGGAAATAAGATTAAAAAAGGTAAAAATAAAATAAATAACAAAAAATTAAAACACCACTTTTCAGGATGAAAAAATGGTTTTAAGTGGATGCAAGGTATCATCAGGGTTGGGGAATTTAATAGTTAACTAATGATGTAACATTTGAATGTGAAATAGTTATAAAATAATATTAATGGAATGGAAGACAATATAAGAAAGTATTAAATTCTAATATACATAAGTACACATAATAAGAGGGACAAAACAAAAATATATACATTTTTTAAAGATAAAAAGTGAATGCTCTACTGCTTAATGTGAATATGATATTTCAGTAATGCAAAACATAAGAATAATATACTAGCTATATACTATATATAAGAATAATATATATACGTTTTTGTGAAAATTCCTCTATGATTTTCTTTTACACAAATAATTCTGTATCAACCTTTCTGGGCTCTCTCTCTCTCTCTGGGACTGGGGTCTGAAATAAGTCACAATACTAAATAAACATTTCATATTGCTGTTTTTTTTTTTTTGTTTTTTTTTTAATACACAATAGCTTTTTATATTTTTACCATTCAAGTAGTGCATATTTCCTTATTTGTATCCATATTAGAATACTTAGTCATAAGTGAAATGTTTCCTACATAATATAAACTACTTACACATTTTATTTTTACTAACACTCTGCACAATCAAACTAACTTGAATCTCTTTGGGGCCCTCCCCCTCTCCTCCTAAAACCGTCGTCTTTTCTTGTTTTATTTATGTTCTTTTTTTTTTTTTTTTTTTGTGATAGTTTTGTATTTAATTGTATTTTTGATATGTTTTTTTGTAGTGATAGCTTCCTTTGACCTTCTGGTTTTGTTTATTATTTCATTCTCTAAAATCATAGCATTTTTAAAATCAAAAGTGTGGTTTTTTTGTTATGCTGAGATTAAATAAAATAGTAATTTATTTCTGATGGTTCATCAAGAAGATGGGGAAAAGAGCCCCGAAACGTCTATAAAGGAGTATGCAAATATCATTTTAATCAAAAAGGAAAAAGATCTTTTTTTTTTCTCGCTTTTTGAGAGATTCGGACAGGATACTTTATTAAACAAGAACTAAATGAACTTCGCATATATTTTCCCTTGGACTTAACATCAATCCTAAAAGTTTAAATCGGTGAGAAAGCGGAGAGGAAATGAGGAATCGATGGTATTACCAGCCCGTACCAAGATTGCCCGTTGCGACCTTCAATACTCGTATTGACTCCGAAGAGAACAGCCTACTTTATTCTTAGAACAGACTTTGACATAGATGAATGGTAAAAAGTGCTTTGAGCACGGGCTGGAATTATGATTGATGTATTTGGCTGCTAGTGCACAACTCCCTAATGTGTTCACCAAATGGACATTGAAATTATTCTCCTCTGTCGTTGATATTGGTATACTTATAAATATTTAAGTGGCTTATTGCATATAATAGTGTTGGGCTGGTGGCGTAGGGTGCGTGAACCGTATAATATTTTAGATAGTTCGGTTTGATTAATTGACCTTGTTCTGGTATATTTTTAAAATTTAAATATAACTCGGAATGAGTCACCTAATCGTCAATATATTTTTGTAGAAAGCTGAACGAAACCTTTTTATAGTTTTTCTATTGAATGTTCATTAAGTAAACTTCGATTTGAACTTTCTATAACATTCTTTATTGTGATAAGTAGACTTATTAACTACTAATGTTGCCCAAATATTGGTTTGCTACAATAAATACTTCAATCTTATTAGACCCAAAGCAATTCACAAGCATACATTTTTTTTCTATATATATTTTTTTCCTAAAATAACTAAATATGAACTTAATAAGTGTTTCTTTTTGTATAACTAAGATACATATTTATTTACATACGTAAGTTTCTTCTTTTTTATCATTTTAATTTCGTTTCATTGCTAATTTATATCTCATCTTTTTTTTCCTTCAAGCTTATCTATGTTAACTTCTCTAATTCACTATCTCATATCTCATGTCTCTTTTTGCTGTTTATGGTACAAGTTTAATTTAAGTGCATATTCTCATTCAATTTCAGCATCAGTACATAGATATAAAAAATAAATAATAAGAAGACGAAGTTATGGACAAATGAAAATGTACAAATTAATTAAAATATGTAATAGTAGTAATGTTAAATTTTTAAAAAATAAATAAATAAGTTAGAAATAGATTAATAAATTAAAAACAAATAAATAGGCTGAAAGATAAATTAATAAGTAATAAGTAAAGAAATATATTAAATTATAGATAAAATACAAATCTGTTTTCTAAGAAGCATCAACCTTAATTAATGTTAACCAAATAATAATAAACTATTATTAAACTACCGTAATTTTCTAATGCTAATATTATTACATTACAATGTTGTACAGGTTGTTTACTACAGGATAAGGTACTTAATCTTATTCATGAATCGATAAGCTAGTCATTAACGATGTATTTATAAATAGTAATACTCTTCGAGAAACGAACTTGGTTAAATAAAATACAATTTGAACTTTATTTGTTTGTTTATTGTTGTTGAATTTATTTATTACCATCTGCATAATAATAAAAAATGTGAATGAAATAATAGATCTATAATAATAAATTATTTATTTGTCATAGATCTATTATTTGGTATTGATACTCCATTGGTACACTTTCAATTCTATCATTCTTGTACCTTGCTCTCATTTAGCCCTTACAAAACCCTCCAAAGTGGGACAAAATATTTGTTAAAAATAAATACTTTTTTTGCTTTATTTTTTTTTACCGCCACCCCGGATCATTTTCTTACAATAAAATAACTTATTTTAAACTGGAGAGGATCCAATTAAGAATCCGAAAATTGTGTTTGTTTCATTGAATTGACTTCCTCAACAGATTTATATTCAAAAGCTTGCGGAGACAGGTGGTCCAACAACATTCTTTTTACCGGGAGAAATTTTTCTAATAACCGTTATGTTATATGCCTAATCTTGAAAGAGCTCGTTAGAAAGATAAGTGTTGCAGAACTGAAAGATTGAGATTGGTGAATTCGATATTAAATAAGAAAACTTTTAGTTTTATCGTATCTATTTTCTGTTAAAATAATTCGCATTCAGTCACTGAGAAAGCGGAAACTATTTTTATTATTTTTAAATGTAATACTTTAATTAATTTTTAAATAATATCTGTCCGTGGAGTTAACCAATGTTAACGTTTACCGAACTAACATTCCTAACAGTATATTGATATTTAAATGGTAAAAAAAAAATTATAAAAATCTTTCTTGACTGACAAGTTTAATGCTAGTTCAAATAAATTAAATTTAAAAAATCGTTTCTGCACATATATAATAAAAACCAATAAAAAATCATAAGTATCACTTAGTTTCTTATAGTTTAACATGATTTTTTTTGTGTGTGTTTTTTTAGTCTAAAAATTTTAATAACAATATTTTTCTCTATTTATTCTCTCCGTTTTTTCCTAACTCCCCCTATGAATGAATTTTATATAAACAAAATGTATATCAAACCTTTTTTTTTATTTATTGAATGCCAGATGGGGCTCATGCTTGAAATAACCGGTTTTTTTTTCGTTTCTTTTAAAAATTTATTATGGGGGGTTATAGTCTCGTACAAAAGACACCCTTAACTATATACAACGTTATAATTAAAAGAAAAAAAAAGATAAAATAAATAGATAAGAACAATGCTCCTTAAAATAAGAGAAAAGTGAAATTAATAACAAAAGATAACGATCTTTCTAGACTTAACAAAACAAACAATTGCTCTCTTATGGGAAAAAGAAACAAGTTAATTTGAAAAAAAAAAAGACGAGAGAAGAAAAAATAATGAATTAATAAATATAGAATTTATAACAAGATATCCTGCAGCAGCCTGCCTGGGCTTCAGTCTTCGGGTTTTCCCAGGTTGTAGGTCACTCCTCCTTTAACTGTCCGCAAATAGGAGTAGAACTTAATTTTAGAAAATAAGATAAAATAAATAGATAAAAAAACACTTCTTGATAAAAAAGAAAAGTAAAATTAATAACAAAAATAACGACATTTGTAGATCTACCAAAACAAACAATTTCCCTCTAATATATTAAACTTAAGTTCATAATTTACTGATTTCGATGATTCACAGTTATTAAAAATCATTATTTTTTTATTTTCAATTTTTACATATGTTATAAATAATTCTGTGCTTCAATAAACAAATCTATTATTCAATTTTTTTTTATTTTTAAGGTGGAGTTACTAAAAATGATATTCAGATTTTTTTTTTTTTTAGAGAAGAAATTTTTTTAAACAAAAATTAGATGAAAAGTTAATATGTAAATAAAAGTTTCTTTAATTTAGTACGATATTGGACCGAAATATTTTACGAATTTGTTTAGATTTTTATTAATTTAATGGTTTCGCCTATAACCCCAAAAGTTACTGGTGAATATTTTTGTTTAATTTCTTTTGAAATAAGCTTAAAAAATAAAAATTATTAAGTAAATTATTATTGGAAGTGTGTATGTTTATTGCTAGAGGATAGATATAAAACAACTCGAGCATAGAACATGTGTATTCCAAAATCTTTAAAAAAAAAAAAAAAACGGTATAATGGTCGGTACATGATCAATTGATTTTCATTTATTTTTGCATTATGTAAGCGAATTTATAATCGTTTAAAAGCAGAGAAATGTATCATTTTCTTTTCTTTTTTTCAGCTTTAGATCAAAACCGGTGAGAACAGTAAATATTTAAAATTAAAGTGGTTGAATAAAGGTGTCGGTAGGATGTGCTGGGTACGTGGAAGGCCTATGAGAAAGCGACGCTCAAGGCTCCTCGTTCATGTTTGACATTTACAATAACTACGTGCACCGTGAGTAAACACCACTTCGGTTTTCGTAAGTGATTCGAAAACGGTACGCATTTTTATTCAAGTGGTAATTATAGACGCTGAGGAAACAATAGGTTACGTGAAATTCTTCTTGTACCTTTTCTGTTTGTTAATTTATTGTTGTATTATGTATCATGCTATATAAATTACATAAAATGTTCGTTTCACTCATTCCAAAAAGTTAATACTAACGATAATTTTTTTCGATTAATCTATTTACCTTTTTTCTATTAAAAAAACTGAAGATAATATAAACATTTTATTTCTCCACGACTACTTTTAATTACTAGTCCAACAATAAATTCTTTGCATATTTTAATAAATCTATATATTTATTTTGTTCGAATAATCCAAACAGTATTGTTTTAATAATATGGATTTTATCATAACTTTGGATGGCTATGATAACATGTCGTGTCAGTAACAGATATGATATTGCATGATTTTTAGTAATTGAGTGTCAAAACTGGATTCAAATGAAGCTAAAAGAGTATGATTTGATTTAAAATAGAAATCGTCTTTCGTGATTTGTATCTTGTTCTTTTTAAATTAAATTGAATGAATTATTTTATAGGAATACTTCACTATTTTTCAAAACTATTTTTATATTTTGTTGTTCTACTTTATTATTTTTTGGGCTCATAAAGTGGGTACTCTTAATTGAGTAAACATCTGGCTGTCGAGCGTATTTCTGACTAAATCACCCCCTTACACAACCGTTGGTACTAACTACGTACAAAGTGCTGCACCCCTGATCCTTCATGGGTTCTGGCGGTATAAATTTATTTTTTGTAGAAATATTATTAATTAGTATCACGAAAAAAATTACAGATTATAATAGTTTATAAATAAAAAATATTTAAATTGGAAGAAGATAGCTAGATAGACCAGTTAGATAATCAATTAGATATAGATAGTTAGATAACCAGTGTTTCGCCTCACTTTGCAGGGCTTCGTCAGGGCTAAATGTTAACAAGATACAAACAGACAGAACATTAAAATAAATAGTTTGAGTGACGTCAATAAATGTACAAAATAGTAGAAATATTTAATGTATAATATTTCATTACATTACATTAAATATTAATAATACATACATATTAATATTACATTAAATATTAATGTATAATATTTAATGTTAACCAGCGTTTCGCCTCACTTTGCAGGGTTCGACAGGGCTAAATGAAAATAAGATTGCAACCATTGTAAGACAGCACATTGAAATAAATTAACAGATAAAATAAGAAAATATGAACCAAATGTAAAATATATAAAAGACATAATAATAACCTTAGGTTAAGGAAGTATAAATATAGGTGGATGGGAAACTAATTACTAATAAATACAGCCAGATGTGATCAAATTGTATATACAGTACTAGAGTTATAAGTTATAGAAAAATACTTGTTAGAAATAGTTGTAGATATGGTAAAGATGTGGTGTAAAAGGTGAACAGATAGGTGAAGTAAATATGGCAAAAGTAAGGTATATTAACAAGTAAAAAGGAAATATTAAAAACAATAATAAAAGTAACAAATTTCAACAAACTTATTATTTACGTATTTTTATTAATATTCTTAATATTTAATTTTCACTAGTTACTATACTTCACCTTTGCCACATTTATATCCTCTTATATTTATACTTCCTTAACTTAAACTTATCATTATTTCATTTATATTTTTTTTTTATGAAAAACATTTGTTTACATTATTATTACTATTATGTTATAAAAGTAATTAAAAGGAGCTGTTTGTAGGAATCCTTGAAAATGACCTAAGTGGTCGAAACGTTGGAAGTTTAAAAAGAATAAAGTTGAGAAAAAGGATCAAAATTGTTTTTAAATAAAGTAAACCAATCTCAAACAAGTATATTAATAAAAATAAATCTAAATTGTTTACATATTTTTTTTATTTTCTCTATATATTTATTTTGATGCTCTGTCACTATTTACAATTTTGTTTTCGTATAGCCTTGATGAATCCCTTCAAAGTGGGGTGAAACATTGGTTAAGATTAAATAGTTTTTCTCCTACTTTGTACCTTTATCGACCGTCACCTGGACCATTTTTAACAATAATATAATGTCAAATAATGTATAATATAAGGTCAATATAATGTCAAAAAGGACAACAATTAACAATAACAATATTCGTAATTAATAATAAAATTGAGACAATTTATCAGATAATTGGAGAAATCTCATCACGTTGCTCTTATGCATGAGGTGGTCTCCATATACATAATTTTTGAAAAATGATTACAGTGAACTTATATCATATATTTTTATTCTTCATGTCCACAATTTTCTAGTTAAATAATTATTAGTAGTTATCAAAGCATCTTTTTTTTTTTTTTTGTATTAAATCACCAAAAGTGCGAACTAAATTTATAGAAGAGTGTTTCTATTAATGATTTTTTGAGCTCCAATTATCAAATTGCTTTCCAATTAGATATTGTTTGTAAGGTATAATTTATACATTTCATCTATGATTATAGTGATATACTTTAACGGTATTATCAAGATTGGATCTATATTTTACTAGAGGTTTGTAATTTTTTATGTTATTGTAGCTATTACTATTACTAGTTATTACTACAAATCTCAATAATTTCTGTTAAATTAAGAAAAATTATTAATGTAAATCTTTTTGGAAAATTGAGTTTTTATTGTAAAACACAAACTACGTTTAAAATTGACGTATCCAAGTTTTAATTGATTTTATATTTTAGAATAGTATGCACAAGTCGATTCATAAAGTTTTAGTTTACTTTAACTATTTGACAATTAGTTTATTTGTTATCATGCTTTTATAAACTTAACTAATTATTAATTAATTATCGACTAATATGTTTTATTGGTAAAGAAGCTAATGGTTAAATAATTAATAAGAGTACATTATTTATAATCTTTACACTTTATTGAGACTGGTTAATATTGCTTAAATAAATAAATTTTATCCTATTTTAGTGTCAAAACATTTTTTATTCCTTTATAAGTTCGACGTTTTGGCCAATTCGGCAAGGACAATCTTAATACAATTTTAGAACCACATCATTTAAAAAACAACTTTATGCAGGCTCAGGTCAGTTTTTAAGTCCTCAAATTACCCTAATTAGTCAATTATTCTCATTAAATTAAAAATTAAAACTATTTATCACAGTCAACCTTCTTTATTAAAATAAATCACTTATATATAAATGACCTCGGCATAAAAAATGTTTTGAGACTAAGATAGGATAAAATTTATTAGTTTTAAAAAGAGTATATTGTTAATGAATCAGCTTGAGTATGATAAAAAAAAATTAAACCTCAGATACATCAATTAAAATAATTATAATTCATGATAATGGATTTAGAGCAGGGAAATAATGGTAAGAGAAATGGATTTAAAGACATTAGTGTTTTAATTCGGGTACCTTACTCCTAAACAAAAAAATATATATAATAGATTTATTAACTAATTAAATTTTTGTATTTCAAACTAAAAAGATTAAAGCATAATTGCTCATACGTGATAGAATTAATGAAGATAGATAAGAATGATTAAGTAACAATAAGTAAAAGAGGAATAGAATCATAATTTAAAACTATTGTATATAAAGAAACCTGGTTCGATTATTCCACAGAGCCGAATAGCTATTCTACTCGATTCCTGTGTCGGTGATAATTTCGAAACCGGTTTTGGAGGTAGGACAAAAGTTTTTACTATTGGAATCCGGTTATGGAGGAGGGTTTTGGGAGAATAGGCTTGGCGAAAAGAATACCTTATATACATGCCGCTCGCTTACATCGTTGGAAAAGAAAAAAGAGGAGAAAAAGCTTACCTTAGAAACTGAGAATCCATTACAGATTGCCTTCAGGAAAAACCACACTGCCTTTGGTGCATATAGGGTTCTTGTTTGACATTCTTTGTACGTGTGTAGTATTGCGGTCAGTGCAAAGCTCTATTAACGTACCATTGCGTACCTTGAGGGAAAAAAGAACTGTTAGCACCTTGAGGTTGGCCAGTAGTTTTTATATAGAATAGACGGAATAGAAGAAAAACTGAGAATGGACTAGTTGGATAAGTAGTGTGAAGCTGATCTAACACAGTAGGCATGAGAAAATAATTAAAATTAAATATTCAAACTAATCAATATAGTGGTTCATAATTTTTCAAGATTGGAAAATATCTTCTATGTCACCTAACTTGCCTAAACATGAATATATATTAAAGAGGTTGCCCCTTAACTCTGCCCTCCTTGACTTCAATTATCAGAATAATGGATAAGTTCGTAAAAATGATAAAACTTTAATCTGCCATTACTGATTTATTCAATAATCAGAAAGAAAAATTGACTGACCTCTCGGGAATATTGCTAATATCGTCGTATTTATGCCAGAATATATAAACTAACTTCAAAGATAACATTAAGAACTATATATAAATAAAATAAAACTGAGAGAGAAAAGAAAAGAATATATATATACACCTTTAAAGTTACAGATTCATATTGGCCTACTTTACACAATGCACTTGTACACCTTCAAAGTCACAAATCCGTAATGGACAACCTAATGGAATGCATTAAAGGAAATTTTGACAGTTCCTAAGTGTTATTATTTGAAACTAAGGCTTTAATTTATGTATTGGGAAACGCTTAATTAATACATTAATTTGTATTTAAAGAAATGATATACTACAACATTGTTTTGAAATGTCCCAATTTTGTGTATTTTATGTTTTTGCATAATAATATTTTTTTTCACTACACAGAAAATATTAAATTCCGTAATCACTTTTAATTGGTTCATTCCCAAACTTCTTTTGACGTCTTTAAATACTGTTTTTGATATATAATTTCTTTTATTGCATTTTTGTTGAAATCATACGAACAATTAAAGTAATTAAAAAAATTTGAAATAGAAAATACTTTCTTTGTTTAAAAGAACCATTAACCTCGACAGGAAAGTAAAGGAGCTTAGAATTATAATGAAATTCTTTCACAATATCACACGTTTATTTTAGACTTCGAGGAAAATAATGGACAACAGAATGTGTTGTAATTTTTATTTATGTGTCAAATCAAAAGAAAAAAAAATAGGCTGTACATATATAGTCTTAAAATAAAATGAGAAATATGCATTTATAAGCAATATATATAGATATAATGCGAACATGGTGAAATATTCAAAAATATCTAAAATGAAATTGTTAAAAGTACCTGAAAATGTTTCCAGGAAGTATAAAATTATTTATAGAAGTTGTAGAAAAAAATTAAAAACATTAAAATCTTATTAATTATAACTTACGTGTTTTAATATATTTCTAATTTCAGATTTATTTCCAGTTACAAATCCTTAAAAAAACTAGTAAGACTTTACTACATCTAAAATAACACTTATTAGTAAGATATATACTTAATATGTTATTAATTTTTATATGTATCTGTAAATTGGTTTTACAATGATATACAGTCAGACCATCAAAATTGAATTCCTGTTTTGTTTTGTGGGATATAATTTTACCTGTTTAATAATTCATAATAATAATTAAATTTGAATATGTTAAATATTAATGCTTTTATTACAGGTTCTGTATAGGTGGGAAAAGGGGGCGTTTAAAGTCAAGTTTCCCCAGTTGAGTTTGTGAAAAAAATTCATAAATACCAACGACAGTTTAACTTGTGTGAAATGGTTCAGAATGTTGTATGTTGAACTTATGTAGAAAAAATATTCAGAATTTAGTCATTTAGATACTTTTCATTATATGTGTCTACGTTAAGTGCGTTTTAAATATACTTTCTCATATTTTTATTGTATATTCAACCTCTTTATTTATTTTTATAATATTATGACATTAGTTTTATCTTGGAATAAATAATCAGGATAAAGCCGTTGAAATTCTTATAATCTTATTCCGACATTTAATACTTTTTATATTATATATAAGATAGTAAAGGTAGATAAGAGATTATATTATATTTATTATTATGTTATTTTATTAGTTATTTTTTTCATACACAAAGTTTGATTATTTTCATTTTCTTTATCCTTCTGCTTGTATATATTCTAAGAGAGAGTTTATTTATATTTATGTGCTTTTTTTTTCTTATTATATTTTATTTTAGTATGAATGTTATCATTCATCACTATTACCTATTGCCCACAACTGTGTGGCAGATTGTAATATCTATCAATAAATAAAAAAAAAAAAAAAAATTATTTATACCTCCTCACATTATAAGATATTTTATGATTCTCTGTTTATTTTTATAATATAGTGACATTAAATTTAAATTGAAAAATAATAAGGATGCAGTCATTTAGATACTTTATATTATATGCGCCGACATTTAATACGTTTTAAATATGCCTCTGCATGTTATAATTGTACATTCTGTCTCTCCTTTTAATTTCATAATATTGTGCATTACTTCTGTACTGGAATAAATAATCGGGATAAATTCATTTTTCTTCTTTTAATGATATGGCCAATGGTGTGGACCGTCGTCAGAACGTGTTTAGTGGTGGTGGTTGAACTGCGTTTGAAATACTTATTAACACAAATGAATCAGACATACATGCGTTTTTTCATGCATGAATGACCCGACTTGAATGTGATCCGATGAACTTACTATGTCACCAAGTAGCCTATAATTAATATGCCGTTTTCTTTTGTTTACTTCATTTATCATGTTTAAACAATAAAAGAGGGTTGTAAAGAATAAGTATGATATCGCTGCTCTCTCAACACTACACTTTCAAGTGGAAAAGTTTGAAAACCACATTCAAGGGTCTGTTTTTCCTTGACATTCCAGAGCCAGAGGGTGAATCCACTAGCAAACGGTTACAGTAATACTTTTGTTTCCTATATTGTTTCTTTTTTTACTAATTTAATTGAAAGTGAAGAATGGACATTGGTCAAAAACTATTTTCAGGATTTTTAAATTAATTCGTTATAGATTTCTATTGTTCAAAGTTATGATTTTTTACCATTGTCGTCCGTTTTTCAAACACTGGTCGTTCTTCTAAAGTCCTGTTCCTACTAAAACTTTGGAAATAATTAGTTAATTTAGTGCCATAAGAAGGCATGAAAAGTTTACGAAAAAAATAATATAGGTAAGAAAAAAACTTAGACAAGGTTTGTAGTTTTTTTTTTCTTGTGGTATGTAAGGAATTCTATAATGTTTGAATGTTTTTTTTTTTTTTTTTTAAATCTTCGTCAAGTTATTTTAAGTAAAAAATCAGTTTATAACGTTTTTACCAAATGCGTATGTCCTGGAATATTTTTTTTTTCTGAATACTTTGATCAATTTATTTATCTAGGTCAGATTCTACAGGAGTTATGCATTGGATTGATATGGAGTGTAGTCCTAATAAGGCATGAGTTGTTTTTAAGTTGTTTCAGAAAGAATTTTTCTATAATATTAAGCTTTTATTGCAGAAATCGTTCAAAATAACTTTCATGTAATTTTGTAACGAAATTTTCAATTTTTTTTTAATGAATTGTTAGAGAACACGAATTTGTTTTATTATTTTTTATTACTAATGTGTCATCATAATTTTAAAATATATCAATATTCAAAAAAATAAAATAAGATAAATTCTATTTTAGTAATATTTAATAGTACATTATAAAAAACAAAACAAATAAATAGTGAACAATATTATTAAATTATATAATAAAATTGCACAATAACTGAAAGCTGTTGACTGGGACACCAAAAGATCCAATTTTTCAATGACATATTACTAATCAAACTAGTAAAGAAAAATTTAAGTTCACTAATAATTATTGGACTTTCCTTTCAATTTTTTTTTTTTTTCGTCGCCAACAGTTTGATGACAACTCATGAGATCATGTTTAATAAAGAAAAATATCATAAAAAATTATTAGAAAAAAATCCAACGAAAATTTTAAAACTTGTGAATAGAGTTACATTTATTGGTATTGTTTTTATTTACATTGGCTAAGATACTAATTAAGAAAGATAAGAAAAGAAAATTTAAATCAATCATAATTAGAGTTTGCAAATAATTATGACAAATCATTACCTGTTTAGATATTATTAATGACGGAATTCAAAATCGTGAAAATACGTTGGTTGCTCATACACAGTATAATTTTTATAAATTTGATGAAACCAAAAAATATGTTTGTAATCATGTTTTAATATATTATTACTTATTTTAAAAAACAACTAGGATGCTTTAAAGAGTCCTAAAAGAGCAAAGAACTCTGGAACATCCTTATTCATGTTTTTATTTTACTCTTTATTATGTTTCCTTAAACGAGAACTTTCAATTATTTTATAGTTAATAAATAAAATAATTGATTTTCAGCCAGTATATGCAAAACTAATGAACTTACATTTATTTTTTACACAATGAAAGTTTTCCATAAAAAATCGAGTCGAAAAATACTTCTTATCCCCATTTTTGCTCATTTTGCCTGAATTCCGAAAGCGTGGGCACATGTTTCACATCATCGAACTGACGCCTTCTACTTATGCTAAGTGGCTCTGCCCTGTTTTTGGTAAATTTTGTGAAAACCACTCAATTCTGAGTTTCCGTTAGTCAAATGAAAAAAAAAACAAATAAAAAACTGGATTCTGACAAACCGACTGATTGTTCTCATTCTTGTTAAATGTTGATTACTTTGTTTTTCATTATCAGTTAATTCAAAATTCAAAACAATCTCTTATCTTCTGGCATAATTAATTAAAGTAATTATCTACGTCATTAAATCATTAAAGAAAGATTTTATATTATTTTTTTTTCTATTATAATACTTTAAAAGATCCATAAAATATTAAATATATTAAAGGTCAAAAAGGAAACAAAAAAATATTTAAAACTATTTATTAGCCAGAGTTCTGCAGGGCTAAAAATATATAAAACAAATAAAAATATTATGACATTTTTGTATAATAAGATACAAAAAAAGTAAATTAAAGTAGGATTAAAATTATATAAATATAAATGAAAAGAAAATTATATACATATAAACAAAATGAAGAAATAAAAATAGTTATAATATGAAATAGACATTGTAAATATACAAACATGAAAAAAATTTCGTAAACTGTTAGGTTAAAAATAAAAAGGAGACCTAATAAAACGAAAAAATATAAAAGTAGATATGAAAATAAAAAAATTAAAATGTTAACACGCTAAACCACGAAAAATTAAGGAAACAAGTTGAGATTAAATAAAGGTCGGGAAGGAGTAAATAAAAAAACTAATAATAATTAAAATAAGTGAGAATTTATCAGGACCACCCACCCACCTGTTCTAGTTGAAAGAGATCGAAACAGAGACGAAAAAGCGGAAGTATATAGAGAAGAGCGGAGACGACTGTTAAACGGTTTTTCATATTAGCGAGATATATGAAAAATATGATAATAATAATAACAACTATAAAAATGAATTAATTTAGGAAACGTAAAAATTAATTAAATGAATAAGTACGTAACTAGTATATATTAAAAAAAAAACTCGTATGTACCTTTAGAAAATAAGTTTACAAGACCATTTTTTATTTTTCATTTGAATTGATTAACATTTGTAAAATTACTTTAGATACCCTAAATTAAACTACTGAAATAAATAACCATATCACTATTTTTTTTTTTTAGATAATGATCCTTTTTTTGTCTACGCTACGAACAGTGGAAATTGTACATTTTTAAAGCAGAAAATAAGCATTCTTTAATACATTTTGAATTTACTTCAGAATGGAATGAAACATATTGATTTTTCATGAATTATTAATAGGTTTGTTGTTCTTAAAGTATTAATATTTTCAGCGATTCCCACTTAAGAATTTGTAATTAAAATTTAACAATACTATAAAATAGTAATGGTCTCAGAATTAGATCAATAGTAATTATTAATTTTCCCAATCAATTATTTAGAAATGCAAGGATAGCAACTCTGGAATTATTAATGTTTGGAAGGTCATCATGACATAAATATGCCTTTTCATTTATTATGTTAAGTTTTCTTTCCTTTTTTTTTCTTTTATACCTTTTTTATGTTATCCTGAAAAATATAATTGTAAATATATGCTACCTTTTAGCTTTTATAGAGAATATTGTTTCAACGAAAGGAATTTTATTTTATATAGAATACAATTAAATATAATCATTTTAACTGATAGAAATTATTTTAAAAATCAAAAATGTAATTTAGAACAAGTTAAGTAATTAACTTATCTATTTTCGAAAGATATTATATATTGTATAAATATATTTTTTTCAAGACTTGTTGATTTAAACATTTAATATCTATCTCATTTTCAGCATTATTTGTGTTTTTCTTTCCACCAATATTTTTTTGGTAAATATAATTATTTGATTTCAATAACGTCTGTAATATAGATAGTTGGCTGGCAATAGCTCTAATCTACAAATTTAAATACGTGTAACTTTTGTAGACGTCTAACTTAAACTTTATTAGTTTTTTTATATAGTATAAAGCTTCCTACAGCTTGTCGTGCTTTAATTGAGAGGTGCAAAGGTAATACATAAAAATATGCAATTATTCAGAAAACCTAAAAATATGCATAATTCAGGCGATTATATTTTTTTTACAATTATTGTTGGATGAGTAGCTTTTAAACTATGTCAGAATTAGGTTTTAGAAATACTGTTATGCTATTATAAATACCAAATTTAAAAATATAAAAGAATACATTTAATTCCTCCAATTTCGCAAGAGGTATTGCCAGGAAAAACTCATAGTAATTAAATTATATTAATTATTAAACATTAATAGAAAATAATTACTTGATAAAGAAATAACCATATATATACTTAATGAAATATTGCACAGGTTTTTCAATGCAGGGATTTTGAACGTCAACACTAATTTTATATAATTAGTTGGGATTAAGTATGTTATGAGAGGGTCAGCGTGTAGCACATTACAGAGGACGCTAAATAGTGTGGGTGACTTTAAAAAATAAGATAAAATGTACATAAGAAAATATTGAAGTCATACTATACTGAAGTACTAAGTACATTCCCACTATACTTGACAAAAATGCAACTAAAGGTGCTCTTTATAAAAAAATTACAACTTTTAAATTATTTTTTTCTGAACAGATTTATGATTAAATAATTGTAAATTGTTATTTTCCTGGAAGAGAGAACCTTTAATAGTATTTTTTCGTAAATTTAGTGGAAATGTACAGATCACTACTGTGAAATAAGAAATCGATATTTTCAGATAGTATTGCTAGCTCACCATTAATATGCTTTATCCATGAATTAAAACAATTTTTTTTTTTAATTACTTTTTATTTATTGATAGATATTAAAATCTGCCACACAGTTGTGGGCAATTGGTAATGGTGATGAATAATCTCATACATACTAAAATAAAATAAAATAAATAAATGAACGAAAAAAAAAAAAATAAATAAAAACAAAGTATATCGCGATATATTCTTGGTTATTTAAAAAAAAATTAATCCTTCTCATGTATTTCATATCCTTAAATAAGTAAATAAATAATTATAATAAATCTAGAAAACTAGTGAACGGTCAGTCCATTCAACGGTTCCCTTTTAGTACTAAATTAAAAAATATAGTAAAAATAAGTTAAATCAGAAGCTGGTCTAAAAACCTGTATACCGTTCGCCATCATTATAATTAATTGGCCGTTTCTTTATATTCCAAATTAGGCCTAAATTGGACATGAGAAATTCTTTTCCGTTTGCTGTTAAATTAATTTTAATTTCAAATTCATAATTATGAAGAAGTGATTGGTCACTACTAGATTATAAATATTTTTTATCTACGATACGTTTTTAATTGGGCAAACATTTTAAAATGAATGTTCGCTTTAGAGTGATATTGTCCTAAGTTATCAAGCTCGCTAAGAATTTACAGGCCTTACTCATATGGGTTAAGTAGAAAATCAAAAGATATATTGAACTATTGCTCCAATTTCTCGCTAGGTAAACTTGTTAATGATCTTAAACCAAAATTTTCAAATTTTACGATGACTTGTATGAGTCAGAAATACATTGTCGTCCAAACTCATATTTTTTAAAAATTTTATATAAACTAGGGGAGTATCCACTGTCCACTTAACCACGGACCAACCTTCATTTTACAAATTATAATACTGTTCATTCAGTTGTACTCTTCGTTCCTCAAATAGTATAACTGTAATTTACATATGTTCAATAGCTTATAAAGTATTTTTTTTTTAATATAGTGTTAGCTGGAAAAAAAAAATTACAAGACTTTATCCCAGCATTTTAATTTGTACTTCAATTTAAACAGAGAAATTTTCATCTTACATGTAAAATAGAATTTTACACGGTGAATACTGTAAATAAATAAACAAGAAATGAAAATTTAGACATGAAATTGGTACTTTTTGGGTTGAATAGTCGTATAAATAAATTTTGATTTAGTTAAAAATTGATTTTTAACTTTCTAGTGCTGAATTGATATTCTTATTAAATTTAATTCTTAATTCAAGATTATGAATAAATATAACCTTTACACATTCTTGAGACTGATTATTCCTTTATAAGTCCGACGTTTCGGCCAAGATTCTCAAGGACAATCTTAATATAATTTTAGAATCACATAATTTAAAAAACAACTTTATGCAGGCTATTCTACCCAGGTCATTTATATCAGACCACAAATTACCCTAATTAGTCAGTTGTTCTCATTAAATTAAAAAATCAAAACTTTTTATCTCGGTCAAATTTCTTTGTGATAAATTATAACAAAGAAGGTTGACTGAAAAGGGCGAAACGTCGGACTTATAAAGGAATAAAAAATGGGTTACTAAGTTCAACAAACCTCTTGGCAGGTGAAATTAAAAAAAAAAAAATTCTTTTGTAGGAGCATTCACTTCTCTAAGATTAAGTAGACAGACTACTCAAGAAAAAATGGATTTTTTTTTTCAACTGCAATGAGAACTAATGAATACATTATAATAATCTACCTGGTAAAGGAACTAATTGGAAAAACCAATTGCTTGTCATTTACTTCATCAAGGAACAACACTTATAACTTTTCTAATGTTCACTTCGTTATTTCTGTAATTATTATGAGCAATATTATTAAAACAGCTGGAAAAACTGCATTCGTTAAGTCGAAAATAATAATTATATTTGAGTATTGTAATATAAACTAAGGAATAATTAAGAAAATTATTTCTCATATCAATAATTTTATTTAAAAAAAATTAGTAAAGAGTTTTGTATGAATTATTTTTCATTTTCTACAAGTTAGTATATACATAGAGCTACAGTTAAAACTTTAATACAACAAGGTTTCGGAGCCTTTATTAGAAGGAGTATAATGGACAGGGTAAGCTGCCAGAAATAGCCAAAACAAAAAGGTGGGCTTTATGATGAACTTCAGGGGCGAGGCTGAGGAGTAGGGAAGAATTACCAATCACTGGCAGTCTTCTGTTTCTATTGAAGAACAGATTCTACTTTCTACTTATATATAGAATGTAAACCTGAGCTCTGAGGGCGTGGTCAACTTCCCTCTCTTTGGCTTCACTTTCCTTTTCAAGGAAAGTAGGGCAGGCCATCTCTAAGTCTAAGTGTACGTGTTCACTATTTCGAACTTCTACAATTTAGGGTATTTTTATTGGGTCATCACAGTAAGATTTAGTTTATTTTTTGAGGGAATCGTTCATTTTTTAATAATCCCTACTTCTTCTGTGGTGCACTGAACCTAACTCTGGATTGCTAATACAAGGGGGCAATTTTTTTATGGGTTCTGGTAGGCGATCAAATTTTAAGGCGAATTCAAACAAACAATTTTTACGGTTTCAAATCGTCAGAAACGTATGTAAACGCTGCAGAAATTCAGAAAAAAAACGTGCCAAACAGAATCTGTCACCCTAATTTGATTTTCTTCGACTAAGCAAGGAGACAAAATTGTTGAAGCCACAATCAGAAGATATTCCAATTATGATGATGAATTCTTTAGTTTTTTTTTTCAATTATCCGCACTGTTTAAAAATTAATCATTACAATACATATAGAATTTTGTTTTCGGTTTTTTGCAATTTGTCCCATTAGAAAACTTCAGATTAAAAACATTTTTCATATGAATTCCACTTAAAATATCATTTACTATCAACATTTAGATCCTATAGGATTTACCAGAGTTAGGTGACTTAGAGAATTACTACATTAGGTTAGAAAATAACAGTACCCTCAGAAGATGGATCACATAGCAAACATATGACCCAGCAAAAATCAGTTCTGAAATTGTAGAGACTAGGGGGACTAAATTGGACAACATTTCCTTCAAAAGTGCATAGAAAAGTTAAGCAAAATTCATTAAATTCAGAAGGTCAGGAACTATTTTTTGTCTACTTCATCCAAGGCTTTTTAAAAAACAATTGTTTTTAACAAACTGTAAGTTTATATTACTTTTTTTTATTTATTTAT
This sequence comes from Halyomorpha halys, assembly GCF_000696795.3. NCBI lineage: Eukaryota > Metazoa > Arthropoda > Insecta > Hemiptera > Pentatomidae > Halyomorpha > Halyomorpha halys. Next base: position 561,789 of record NW_027107174.1, read on the forward strand.
TGATATTTACTGTATAAAAAATACAAGAAGTAAATTTGATCATAATGACATAATGATATGATACAGGATGTTGAGAAACTACCCAGTAGTAGAACTCTAAAAACAGTTTACAATATAAGGTCACGAGCCCACCTTCTTTTCAGGCGCCTCGGAGGATTCCCAGGAATGGAAGAGGAAGCAAGGTTAGAAACAAGTGGGTTTGGGTGGTTAGGGAGTTTATTATGGAAGGAATAATATCGGGTTCGGGCTAGATCGGTTACATAAGGAACATTTAGGTCCTTATGGATGGTTTTATTAGTAAAAAAATAAGGAGCATTGAGGATTTTACGAAGGATTTTGGATTGTAAATATTGGATACGAGAGGAATTCGAAGGTTTAGTGGAGCCCCAAAGCTCAACTCCGTATGTCCAGATGGGCCTTATTATTGTCATGTAGATCAGTCTTTTGTAATGAGTTGGAAGTTTAGACCATTTGTCTAGAAGTGCTGTAATAGTCGGAATCTGCGT
>NW_027107174.1:562864-578804 GCF_000696795.3 Halyomorpha halys
TCCAAGGAAGACGAGACAACGTCCACCACACGATGACATTGCTGGATAGTGGAGTGGGATGCTCGGAATCCAAACTGGTGATCTGGGATTATATGATTGGAATCTAGGATGGGGTATAGGCGTTTTAAAATAAGTTTTTCGAGGATTTTTCCCATGATCGGTAATAGAGAGATGGGACGGTAAGAGGATAGGTGTTCTGGCGGCTATAGGGGTTTGAGGATCATTTTCATTATAGATAGTTTATTTATTATTTAATTAAATAATCAGCTGAGATTCTCCTCCTGTTTTGTAAAATATATGTAGTAAAATAAATTGATTATCAATAAGTAATAAAGAAATGTAATTATAATATCGAGTTCAATCTTAGAGAAGACAATATAATTGAATGATAAAAAATATTTAAAAATTCTAAACGAATAGTATAATCCGTTTTACATTGTTTATATTTTTTTAATTATAAAATTCAAATTGAATTTTTTACTCTCCTACCGATTAGCTAATACGAAAAAAGAAATATTTCCATTAAAAGAGAGGAAATTTCCGCGTCTTGGTGTACTTGAAGCAGCCACCCTTTTTCTCTTTTCCTACCTGGCTCTCAACCAAAAATTTTCTTTGGCAGCTTGCCGCCTTCCTTTCTTTGAATATGGCCAACCATTAAAGATCAATGAAGCTTATGAAAAACGGGCAGTTGTCTAATCTTCAGGAATAGTTAATAGTTGTTTTACTCCGAACTTTAACTAGTTTCTTATTCTTGAAAATTATTATTTCTTTAAATTTTGAAACAATAGAGCTCCTGTTTATTTGTTCTCTCATTTTTAAGAATGTTATAAGTGAAGTTTTTCTTCCTAAATGCTCTGCGTATTTTTTGATTTTGTAGATGTAGTTTTCAACGTATCAATGGCTTTCAGAGCCCCTTAAAAAATAAAATAAAAGTATTTTCTACAATTGGTCAATCTGCCTATTCAGCGAATTATCGTGAGCGGATAGAATAGTTTCGTTGGTATTTTTTTTCGTTTATTCTCCGGCGCCTAAGTATCAAATCAGGCAATACCAAAAAACGTCTTTTTCTATAAACATTGGCTCCAAAATTAATATCCAAATTAATTAATGAAATTGATTAAATTTTTCTAAAGCCTTCTAATTAAACCATTTGAAATTTTCGTATTTAGTATTGTTCCTGAAAAAAAAAGGAAATCAATTTAGGCATTAAAAAGAAACTCTCTAAATCGTAAGGAAGGAACGGGTTGCTCAGTGGTACGGCACTGTGCTACTAACTCCAAAGATCTAGGTTCGTATCCGGCTGTAGAAGGTAATTATTTTCTGTTCCACTGTAGCCGTAAATCAACCCTGTGGAGTTCGGAAGGCCTCCGGGGTCTACCCAGCCTCATGAAGACGGTAGCCCTTGGATAAAAATCTAGCGATCGAGCGTGATTCTGACCAAATCGCTTCCTTGCTCAACTGTCGATCTAGTAACAGTGCTACACTCCTAATCCTTCCAGGGTTAAAGTGGTAAAGATTTTTTTTATTTTTTAAATCGGAAGGGATTTCAAACTTTGTAACCATGTTACATAGTCTCCCATGAAATATCTTTCACGTATTTTAATTTTTCGAATAATTTAAAAACTATACTTTTCCAAAAAATGCTCATTTTAAAAATAATTAAATTGTCTATAAAGCTGAATTAAAAGCAAAATACAGGACTAATATTAGCATAAATACTGCAAATAATGTCTCTATTAGACTTTTTTAAACAATTCAAATTACATGAGTCCATTTTTATTTATATTATTTTATATACAGTGGCATAGGTGATGAAAGGAAAACAAAAACCATATATTAGATGTCTCCGCTCGTCTGATGTTCATGAAACTAATAGCTAAGTTATGCTCAACTTGTGTCCACACCAAACCGTGGTATGTAGTATCGTGAGGTAAGATTTCACAATCCAGCCTTTTTTTGTAAAATTATATGCTGTAAATTTCTAGTTATAATTTTTCTAAAAACAATCTCCTTAATTTAATTTGAGGAAAAAACATAACCGTTAATGGAGACTGTCCGACTTCATCCAATTCAATCTTTCCTTATAAAGGATATTGACACTACGCAGTGATTTTCCGTAAGTCTGTGGTCATGGATAGAGGGGTCTTGGCAATAAATATGCCCTGTCCTAACCGAGCACCGGTTGGTCCTTCCAATCTCTGTTTCCTTTGGCTGTTGTAAACTACAAATATACGTTTCATTTATTGACGGGCTATTATTGACATTAATGAAGTAAATATTGAAATTAGCTTTGTCAGTATTTGTACCTTGGGATCTCAACTTCATGTAAAATTAGCTGTGAAGCATATTGTTAATTACTTGATGAATCAAAGTAACAATGTTGTTTCACAGATGGATTTACCAGGGCCGTTACAATCGATGATCAATATTTAGCTCATGCTATTGGCCTCTCTTCAATTGTTACCTAGTACTGTTTAATATTAATGGCTAACATTGTGCTATATGCATTGCTAAAAGCGGCTCACATGTCACACGTTTATAATCCTCCTAAAGTAGATGTATGGAATTATAATTATTTAAAAATTCGCTTGGTTCATGCGAATTGTCGGTATATGAGATGCAATATTGCATGGTGTATTGGTCGTTAAATAAAACTCATTTAAACTATAGAATAATTAGTTCACTAGCAACAATGTTTCCAAAACATTCAGGAATTGAATTCACTCAGCCCTACAAAGTCAATTCTTTGCTACTTTGAATATAGAAGAGTTATTTGAAATAAATATATAGTAATAATGTAGTAGAATATTTGAATCTAATACGATGAGTAATTAAGAGCAACTTCACATTATACCACTTTCCATTTCTATCAACACCATATTAGTTTCTTAATGGAAAACTTTCAACAATAGTTAATCCACTTTTTTAATAAATTTTATATACATGTATGTGTACCATATTCTGGTGCTGCGTTTCCAGTCCTGATTGATAATCCTAATAGACAATTGATATGATGTGACGAAAGTTGTAGTATAACAGATGCTTCCTTAAATCACTAAACTTAAAAAAAATTGAGTACGTGATAAAATTAATGAGGTAAATCAGGAGGTTGAATCATAGCGCTGATTATCCTGTGTCCGAAGCATTGCGCAAGATTGAGAATCAGATAATTTTACCTGTAGTTCTCTGAAGTTCATTCATAGAAATTAAATTGACTCATTCATTGTTATCGTTTAGAAATTTAGAATTCTCATAATTTTGTATTTTGTTGGTTTTAAATTTTTATATTTGCATTAAAAGGCTGCTCTATTTATTTATTCATTTGCTAATATTTTTAGAATGCTTGTAAATACTGCCTATGTCTCAATCTTGCTATTTTGGTATTATTAGTATGTTATAAAAATGATTAGTTGGCTCTCGTTGAATTAAATTAACACATGGACTTTGAGCAATATCGTTTGGAGAGTGGACATTGAGAAATCACCCAAAGATCTACGAGGGCATCTTATCGTACACGCACTCGTCGCCGTTACCTTTCCGAAAGAGCTCTTTAATTTTGTTATATTTAATTAATTTAATGTAATTTTTTATACATTTTTCTTTATTTACAGGAATAAAAATCATTACCTATATCATTTCTACTCTTAATTTTTATATGTAATTTTTTTTTTTAAACTATCGTTCAGATTTTCTATGTTAAAAATAGTCGTAGTGTTATTTATTATGTGTGATAAATAAGCATAAGATGAAATTCGGCAACTGAAAATCTGAATCGGATGGGTTTGAAGATAAAAGAGGCAGAGAGCTACATGTTAGTGCTCTATGTGTTAATGCACAAATATTATTATCTGCAAATAAACATAAAATTAAAAAAATAATTTAATTAAACAAAAAAACGTAATAGTCCTTACAACCTTATTTTAAGCCAATAAGTATTTAGAGATGAGATTGATTCCCATTTCTATTTAAATAAATTGATGGATTTTAATAAAGTTAAAGTCTTGAATTTTCGACAATATTTTTAGCTCAAAATATTCAAAAATATCCCCAGGATCTTCCTGAATAATTAAAGGCATCAAAAATCAAAACCATTTCCTCAAAAATGCTTTACATACACATTCAAGGAATTTAACAGAATTATTTTAAACTTGAAAATCGATTGAATCTACAAGAACAGTGAATGAACAAACTAAGCACATTAAAACTCTCCGTGTGGCTACGCCCTGGTCGGGCTGAGTCGGGTAAGAAGTAATTTCAATTACAATTACATCAATGTGAAATTGCAAACGTGAAATTACAATTACAAGTAATTGAAGTTGGTAATTGACATGATGACGATGATGATGATGATGAACCTCTGTAATTCTAATTATGGCCCGCAATTCCAATTACTCTTGGAGCTAAAGTAATTGCAATTCTAATTACAAGCTTATGTAATACTAATTACTTTTTGTTCCAACACTGTAGCCGGCTAATAATATTTTTAATAAAGGGTCACGAAAGCAGCTTATAATAAATGTAGCTGAGAAATGTTTATAACGATTTTACGATATTAGTGTTACGTCTCGGGACCTACTCATATATTTTCTTTCAATTTGAGGATATAAAAGGCTTTAAATTTAGAAAAATATTAGTTATCAAATCATCAAATCACTACAAGATAATGTTTAATTTATTAAATCAATGATATTATACTGACCCCTCCTCCAGTTCGTTTAATATTAATTTTGTTCAAATTGTGAACATTTTATATTAAAAATAATTCGAAGCTCAAATAAGTACACAAAATCTCTGTAACTTAGACTTTCTATTCTTATAGCCAAGTTATTTTCAAATATACATTAAGAAGATTTAATTTTTCATACATCGTCATAAGTTTTCTTCTCAAGTTTTGACATCAAACGTTTCAATATGGCTCAACCTATTAAAAGTTTTTTTTTTATCACAGATAATTTACTCAATTTCCTTTCCGTATCAGCATATTTAACATATTTTCCAATAATATAGAATTAATTAGCCAAAGAGGAAAAGTAAGTTTGCATTACCGTGACCTTTGCCATTAGAAAGATTCCGAAACTACTGACTGACGTTGAGTTTTCCGTCATATGATCTCCCTATGTGCCAAGAAATATTTCCGGTTAGTCATGGTTTAATAGTAACTGATGCTTCATGTAATGAGCAATCTAATGAATACGTTGCCTGTATTCGCCTTTCTTTAGTACTAATCACATTTTTTGTATATTTGCATTCCTTCTCGTGCATTTACTAATGTGGGAATCCCATTCTTATTTTTTATTTTCAAATAATGCATAACGTTTTGGGCCCAATTATACACACACACATACAAAGGCATATATAAATATATTACAGGTTCTTGTGTATCTGTTGGTAGTAAAAATACCACATTGAGGTTACATTCCGCAACTTTATTGTTAACATAGTATTTAGGAAAAAAAAAATCTACTACTAATTATTAAACACTAAACTGCACTAATTACAAATTAAGATTAATATATAGAAACATTAGTTATATCTGTGTGTTCTAAATAGATGTAATACTAGTAGTACTAAGTCGTAGAAGGTTTATCCAGGTAAGATTGGAGGGGATAACAATACAAGTTGCTACACAATTTCCTAAAAAAAAAAAAAAAAAAAAAAAACACTTTCCGAAAGAATGTCAAAAACTCTGAACAACAAAAACAAAAATGCTTACGTCATCAAAAACAAAAACCCATCAACTTCATTCAATCTTCACACTAAATACTAAGGCATATCAATGATGCGATCCAATACAGTGGTTTGGAATTCCCAGTGAAGAGAACTGTGGGGAATCCTATTTTGGAACCTCTGAACAGTGTCTTAACGCAAATTCGTTTTATGAACCTCTTTAACAAATAATCCTAATGACCCCCATCAAACTACTTCCACGATGCATTTGTGATAAACAGGGCATAGATTCAAATTTGAAGAACTTAAAAAAAAGGAAAAAATTATATAGGAGGGAAACAATGATAATTATAGAAAATATAACAATCAAGCTATTAACAGAAATAAGATGTACAAAATTTTAAGTTGTGTTACTCTCATCTCATCAACAAATAAGACGATCAGCAACAAAAGACTACTTCTCATATTTTTTAAAAATACAATTGAGCAATTTAGAACTAAGATCATCTTATGATGCCTTGTTATATTGTATTGTTTAAACATAACTACCAAATCACACTATTTAGTCGTGATTTAAATTATCTGTGCCCAGTATCAGTTATTCCTTTATTTTAGTGTAAACTAACTCAAATTATTGATCATTCAGTGTTATCCATAGTCTTATTTCCTGTTCAATAGGCAATGTTCAACGCAGTGCATATAATTTATATAAGCCACATTAAATTATTGACCCGATGATATTTAAATAAATTTTAATGTAATTGCAACTGTGACAGAAGTAACAGCGTTGGAACCAGCTGAATATGGCCAGAGATTTCCGTTCTGGAATCTCTGTTAACTACTTGTTTATTCAATTAGTAACTCATTTCTCCAATCGAGAGGGCTACATTCTCTACATTCCAAGCATAATCTTTTCACAAATATTTCTTTGGATAGTAATAAAATCGGAACTCCTAATTTGCATCTCATATAGTAACTTTTACGCCTTATCAGATATTCCACCCAATTTTTTTTTTTTAATTTTCTAAGCATTGAGTTAAATTTGGAACAATTTTTAAGGCCGAATATAAGCTAAGGTATAACTAGTTAGTAGGCAGATTCAATGTCACAAAACAATACATAACCAATTAGCACATTTCGATTATAATCTGAATAAAGTTTTGAAATTTCCTTTATCAACTACTTTATCCCACTTTTTTAGACAATTGAATAAATAATGACAGATTAAATAAATAAATATTTTTAATTTCATGGTAGTAATTTGACTAATTGAAATCAACATTTTTTTGTAGAGCTGATTTTGAACGCCATATTTTATAGCAGAGAATTCTTTGAATTCCCTACTTCAAAAAAGTAAAATAGCAAATCAATTTAATTTTCTTTTGTTTATTAAATATTTTGTAATTTGTTTGTAATATAATATATTTTGTTACTTTGAAATCTGTTGAAGGAAAATATTTCATCTTTAGTTAATTATTGAATTCTGTGACATATACTCGTATTTATTTTTTATTATTTACTAATATAAATGAAAAAAATAAAAGTAATTTTAAAGACGTCTTTAGGAAATTCGGGATTCAAGTGAGAGAAAATCATAGGTGGTGGAGACAACCATGTTGTAGATTAATTTAACGAGTTTGATCAAAATCGTTTCCGATCAATTCCAGAAAATTTTGTGCAAAATTAATAGTATAAAGTGACAATTCAAGAAAGTTGGTTTTTGCGAAAAGACTACTGTTACATCCTAGGCATATACCTAAAAGACTACTGTAACACCCAGGACATATACCTTAAAGACTACTGTTACAACCTAGGCATATACCTTAAAGACTACTGTAACATCCTAGGCATTTACATTAAAGACCACTGTGACACTCTAGGCATATACCTTAAATGCTTAATTTTAGTTCCGTTTTTAAGCTAGGCTGTTCATATATTTTTAACAAGCTCACACACAGACCATGTTGCATTATTTGGAAATTTGGTCTCAAGGGAGATTAAAACATGTATTTTCGTTGAATTTTCGGATTCTATAAAGCTAATTGCCCCCATTGCTTCTGGAACTGTTATACATTATGTATATTATATAAGAATGTGCAGGTTTTACTTGTTTTGTCAGTAATAGCACCTTTTTTAGAATGGATATCTCATATATAACAAGTAAACATAAAAGGTAACCTTAAAATACAATAGGTAGTAAAATGTAAGATCCAACACAAATTACTTTTCTTTTCACAGTAATGCACTTATTAATTCACTTTTTATTTCTGTTTTAGAGGGATCGGAAAAAAAACTTGCATTGTCAGTAATTTAGTATACGGATTGACCATATTTATTGATTGTACAGTATCATAATATTTCCTTAAATAATCTTTTTTTTCAGTAATACACATTTATATGCAAAATAAATATGAGGTTAACTTATTTATAATCTTTACACTTTCTTGAGACTGGTTAATTATTTTTAAATAAATAATTCAATTTTTATCCATTTTTGTCTCAACACATTTTATTTTTCTTATAAGTCCGACGTTTCGGCCAATCCGGCCATCCTCAGGGACATCTACCATAAAACAACTTTTATTACATTTACATGTACATAATTTATTAAAATTATTATTTATTTTTATCTTACCTTAATACAATTTTGAAAGTAAAAATATTTAAACACTCAACTTCATGCAGGCTATTCTGCCCAGGTCACAACAACAATTTCTATGAAACATTAGTTCCAAAATTTAATTAAGGTAAGATAAATTATAAATAATAATGTTAAGTGATTTGAATTGTTAAGATCATACATGTAATAAAAGCTGTTTTATGGTAGATGTCCCTGAGGACGGCCGGAATGGCCGAAACGTCAGACTTATAAGAAAAGTAAAGTGTATTGAGACAAAAATGGATAAAAATTTAATTATTTATCTAAACGATGAGGTTAATTGTTTCTGAACAATTAATGCAGTAAAATATTTGGAAAACTTCTTACATTTTTCTTGCAAAACAACTATAACAAGGATATTTACGCAATATGTGGTAATGTGATAAAGTCCTAAAACTCGTGAGGATGGCTATTATAAAGTTTTCATCTCAGGTATTCATTCACTTTCGTGGAATCGATCTAGCACACAAGCTGACCATGCTTTAAGAAAATAGATAATCTTACTTAAGCAAATGCTAAAGTTTGCATATTTAGTAGGTTAGCACAAATTGAATCAATATACCTAAAATTGTGTTAAATACTTGTATTTATAATATATAATTGTATTGTATGGTTTAATTAATGATATATCGTGCATTTTTGATTTTTTAAAGATCCTTTCGATGATAAGCATTTAAGCTGACATAATGAAAAAGAAAAGGTTGTTAAGCTTCCCTCCAACTGGCTATACTATAGTATTGGTGATAAAAAATGACTGTAGGACTAAAAGGAGATAATATAACAAGAGGAGATTAGCCGAACGGAACAAGATGATTGGCTGACCTTGCCCAGTGTACTCGCCTCGTGCATGACGCCTTACGTCAGACCTCCTCCCTCTTTGCAGGCTAATTTTTCAATTTGCTCTCAGTGGTCTCCTTGTCCCTCCTTTTATTCTCCTAACAGATAGTATTTTATTTGGATTATAATGGAACAAGAGTATATAATTCACCGAGCTGGTGTCCAGTGTCCTTAAAGTTTAATGTTTTGGGCTGTTAATTTATCATTAACATAAGTTAGTTATAAATCATTATAATTAAATACATATTAGTTTTTAGTTCTAATTAATAGTGTATATTTACATACCTAAGAGTCAATTCATACTATTATCTATTTAATTAAAAATATTCAAATCAATCCTCATGCAAATCCTAATTATGTGAATTTTATTGACATTTACGCAAAGTAATTAGATAGACTAAGATTTCCTTCACTAATTTTTAATAAAACTATACCTTCATTGCCATTCCAGCCGACTGATTCACGGCAACAGTGAAACAGAAAATAATTATCACGCTGTCAACCTGTATGAATGATCTATTAAAACATTCTGATAACCTAAAGTTTGCTTAAACTGATGTTTCTGGTGTTCGAAATAATAAAAAAATCAAAATATACTCCTAGGCATATACGAGCAGTATACATTGATGGAATAAATAAAGTTCCGGCGGACGTCAACATTATTATTAGATGGTAAGTGAAGATATTGCCTAACGGCCTTACAAATCAGTACTGCATGAGTCGTTTAAACGATCTGCTGCCTCCGTCAATTGTATCTTATTATTACACTCCCAATATTGAGTGTTGTAATGTACAATCGATTTGCTGTCAATGTCTCTTCACAGAATAAACTATTTTTACTCAACAGATAAAACATTTTTTTTTTCTATTTATAGTGAGCATTATTAAATGAACCCGAGGTATATAACATATTTTATCATGTGACTGCTCATGTATTATTTCTGACAGAGGAGGTGTAAAAATAAACCATTTCTGTTTGAATTAAATTCTATGTTTTAGAAACCGAATATCAGTATTTTTGTGGTACTTTTTTTAATTTATTTATTTTATATCAGATCGGCCTGGTGGGCCTTACATGGTCGATATAACCGTTACATTATATATATATTTTTTTAACAGTTGATTATGAGACTATACTCGTACAAACGAAACCCCTAACTATATACAATGTTATAATTAAAAGAAAAAGAAAAGATAAAATAAATAGATAAGCATAATGCTTCTTAATAAAAGAGAAAAGTAAAATTAATAATAAAAATAACGATATTTGTAGACTTAAAAAACAAACAATTGGCCTCTAATGGTAAAAAGAAACAAGTTAATTAAAAAAAAAAAAGACGAGAGAAGAAAAAAATAAATAATAATAAGTAAAATAAAGGAAGTGTGAATAATGAATTAATAAATATAGAATTTATAACAGAATATCTTGCAGCAGCCTGGGCTTCAGTCTTCGGGTTGAGGTTCGGTTTCCTAGGTTGTAGGTTATTGCTCCTTTAAGTGTCGGCAACTGGGAGTGGAACTTCATGAACCATTTTTTGATGTAATCCGCTATCGACAACATTTGTAATTCCCGATGCAATTGGCTGTCAAAAGAGCATCCACTGCAGTTCTTAGGACTATATTTTGAAAAGATTGTAATTTTTTCCTTTTCGTAAAAGATGCAGCTCCCCAGACTTCAAAGCCGTACATCAGCAGTGGACTTAGAATTATTTTAAATATAAGAACAGTTGTTTCTGGTTTTAATTTTGGAATTTCTGTTTAGGATAGGATATGGGATGTATGATACATGTTAAGGATAGCATTGCTAACCTTGCGTAGGTTAGTTTGATGCCTTTGTGGCTTAATCATCATAAAAACACATCCATCACTCTGCTTAATTTTTTGAGAGAGCTTTGAATATGTCTTATAATTTTACAGTAATGAAATGATGCAATAAAACTTAGGGTTTGAATTCATAGAGAGCAAAGCGAATAACTTACAAAGGTGGCCTCTTATACTTAAGTGGAAACTTCAAAAACGCAGCGTTAATAAGCGACCACTTAGTAAATTTCGCTTTTTGAAGTAGGTTTTGTTTCTAAATAGGTTAAGTGGAATTACTTCAAAATTCAACCTGGTCAAGTATAGAGTATTATTTTAGCATCTTATATGAATTCGGGCATAACTGTCACTTTTTTTTGGTAGAATAATTTTTTTTCATTATTATGAATGATTATATCACTGAAAGAACAATAACATAATAATTTATAAAGCCGAGGTTTAAACACGATCAATTGAAGCAGAATACATGTGTTAATATGCCCTTGTTGCCCATGTTCAATTGTTGTTTATGAGTATTAACTTTTAATCATTGATTTACTTTATTGCTTACTTGTGTTAATTAGTAATTTAAGGGTGTATCCTACAATATTTGAACGTTCATCGCATCATGTTATATTACTGATAATTATTCAAAAAACGAATACTTATATACTTGTTTCTTATAAAATTATGTTTTTACTATATTTATTTTAATTAACTATAACTCTCTTTTTATATATTATGTATTATAAATTCCAACTCTACATTTTTTCCATAAAATTTAAATCATTCGCCGTACATCAAATTTGGCACATTAGTTGTACTAAATATTAGTCAGCGGTTACTTTGGCTCGTTTTCCCATTACGTCACTTTTTGTAATTTTTACTTGATTGACTGCCAAATGGAACGGTTCCAAGTTTATTCGATCCTACTGACCCCTTCTTTACAGCAAACTAATAATTGTATGAGTTGCCAGATTTTATAAAATTAAAGTTAAAACAAATATATGGTTTTACTTTTATCATTTTTTTCTAGTAGTTAGGCTTTATTTTTAATAATTTAATATAAATTAAATTCAAAAAAATTGAATCTTCATTTTAAGGTATAATTAATTATAATTTTAAACCTAAGTGAGAGTTATTTATGTTGCTTACATAAGTTAGGTTAAAGCAATGTTGAAATATAACCTATTTCTATTTTTTTACAATATTATAATGCTTTCTAATAAAATCCAACGTCTTTCATTTCTTCCATCTCATAATGACTATTTTATTTGTATTTTCTAGTTCTCCATATTTATTTATTTTATCTCGTTGGATCATTATAAATATTTATTTATAAGGAGTTTTATATGTTTATCCATATATGGCTTCAAATGTTAGGAAATCTATATGCTCGCTCTAAACATCCGATTGAAGCATTTTTACAGATAAATGGAAACTGATTGGTAAAAATATCACACGAATGCTTCGGTACTGTGGTATCTATATAATAAATCAATATAAAGTTTATATTACAAACGTTATGAACAAAATTATGACATTCCATGATCAGTAATACATTCAATTTTATTTCTGATACAGCAACACAAAATTGATCATTTCTCAAATTAACCGATAAACAATGCTATTTTTTACATTTACATAAAAAAAAGCAAATAAATTTTATATCATTTTGACAGTAACTTGTGTTCCAAATAATCAACAATACAGTACGTTATGCAATTAAATCTGAAATTAAAAAAAATATATAACTAATAAGTAATTGGTACATTTTTTTTCAAATTTAACAATTACGATTTGAGTTCTTTTCAAAGTGATTTGTTGTTATGCAAGTTTTTAAAAATGTAATCTTGGTCTATTGACTAATAATATTATCTATGTAGCAAATGCTGTGGGCCATAGAGCAAAAAATGTTTAATTCGTAAATTTCATAGCTGATAGATAATTAACACATATTTTTGTTTAATGGGAAAATTGGTTGGAGTTGTGTCTACCATATATAGAAGTAGTCTAACGAACCTAAACGGATTTAATGACTTCTAACTGCAAGCAGAGAACTCTATGTTTCGTCATTTAAGTATGTAAAAGGTAAGTTAAGGATAAACCCCACCTCAATGAATATACAAAGTAATTTACTTGAAAATATTTATTACTTTACTATTAGTTCTAAATTTGTTCAGATTAAATTTCGAAACCTTTTTCGTAAAAATTGTGTTCAATTATTTAACATACAAAAACTAGATCTTATATAGTCCAACAACTTAGGAGAAAAAAAGTTAGTTCACTCCAATGTTTGATTACTTTCATGAAAAAATGGGTATAATTACTAGTAAAAATTAATGAGTCTGCCAAATGTAGGTAGAGGGAATATAAAAGGGTGGTGGTTTCAAAATGTTAAAAAAAAATTTTCATTCGAAGCTCCATATCTTTGAAACTTCCTACAATACTAGAAAAACTAATAGAACGTCGTTTAAAGTAGAGTAAATTTGCTAAAATATGAACCCTAGTAGAGCTATTTACATTCAGTAGTTTCCGAGATACAGTCTTTCAGTTCTTACAGCAACAATGAAACTAAATATCGAAAAATTAGTAGTAAATTTACTGTATGAAATCTTTATTCCAGGAACCCTGAGACGTACAGATGTCTATTAGCACTCAAACTAAAGCTAGTTTAATGTGCTATAATTTAGTTTATGATGTATCTTCGTAGAAGCTGTATTTTTTATGATATTTTCTTTAACAAAAAATGATTACTAGTGTTTACGAACAGAGTTTCATATGCTAAATTCATATACCTTTACGAAGATAAACGTTACAGTCCACTTCATAGTAAATTAAACTTTCTTTTATTAGAGTGCTGGTTAATGGCTGTAGATCAAATAGTTCCAGAGATATAGTTTTTCATAAATCAAATGTTTTGGCTGAACAACTGGATATCATCTAATTTATTTAGGCAACTATCATGACAAATACAGGTCCTACGAAGATAAACATCATAAACTAATTTATAGTCCATTAAACTAGCTTTAATTTGAGTGGTAATAGACATCTGTACGTCTCATGGTTCCTGAGATAAAGATTTCATACAATAAATTTACTAACTACTGATTTTTCGGCATTTAATTTCATGAAATGTTGCTTCAAGAAAAGATTGTATCTAGGGAACTATTGAACGTAAAAATCTCTACTAGAGGTCATATTTTAGCAAATGTACTGTACTTCAACTGATGTTCTATTAGTTTTTCCAGTATGTAGTTTCAAAGATATGGGGTTCCAAATAAAAAAATATATTTTTTTATATATTTTGAAACAGCCGCCATTTTGTATCCTCCCTAACTATACTAGGTAGCTTCATCAATTTTGACTATTAATTATATCTAAGTTTTATTTAAGTAATAAAAAAAATTGAGTGAAATAACTGTTTTTTTTTTCCACCGGTCTCTTGTGCTATCAGATAAAATTTTGCTACATGCCCCGGTGTGGAATTATCCACATTTGTGTGGAGACTAAACATGGACGAAGATGTCATAGATTGACAAATGAGATTACTTTGTTAAAATTTAAACAATGATAAATCATTTCGAAAAGAGCTAAAATCATCATTATGGAATTTAAAAAAATTAACAGTTATTGATTAGGTATATTTTATAAAATGACAGATTTAATTCCACATCTTATTATGTTGCTAATTATTTGGAGTACGCCTCAAGCAACCGTTATGGTTTAATCATTTATTCATAATGTAAAGAAAACAATGTCACCTGTATTGTTTCATCTACACGGGTTAAATACATGCATCATTAATTTAAAACAATAATTGAATTGAATTGCAGACTGATTGTTTTGAGATATGTGCTGGTAGGTATACCAATAATAGATATACTCGAATAAAAATATAAATATCTCTTCTCCTCAATAGAGTTCTCAAATAAAATAATTTATATTTATCGTAATAATTAAGTGGTTATTTAAAGGTGGAATTAAAAATCTGTGGAATATTGAAGAGGTATATTACCCTATGCTTATGCAAATATTATCACAAGTACTCCACTCGTGTCCCGACCCTAATTAAGAGGGTATTGATCTATCGTGCCGCAGTGACCAACGATATTGACGAACAAGGACTGCGTTTTGATACCCTTATTGCATGTCAATACAATTTAGCCATCTAAAATAATAATAATAATATCTAAAAATAAACAATATTTTGATAAGAAATATGAGAAGGATTTTTTCATTTAATGCATAAAAATAAGGAGTTGGATATCATAGAAAGGATGCCCATATAAAAAATAAAAAATCAGCTTGGATTTCAACTTCATGAAAGTTGAAAACAAAATCAGATGATATAGTTTTTTAAACATTAAAATCAATTATTTAAGTGTTTTATTCAAATTTAATAATTTGATATTGACACTTCATTAAGAATTTCTCTTAAAGGTTTTATCGGATTTGATACAGTGGTAAAACAAGATGAATTAATTGAACGTAGAAAAAAAACTTAATAGGTCATTCTTAAAGAAAAAGGAAATTTTGAGTTCGCATTTTCATCAATGAAAAAGTATCCGAATCAAGCCGACAAAAATTCGTTGAATATTTCATTTATAAAAAAAATAAGTTAATAATTAAGAAAAAAAAACTTCGGTCTGTATATTTCTCTGGATAACTTATTGGTTTTGAAAATATAATGAAAGCTAGTTTTCACAGAACATTTAATAAACATTAGTGTATTAAAAAGTTAAACAAATATATAGTAACATAATTTTATTTTTGTCTTTTAAAAATCGAGAATAAAACTTTATTTTTTATTTATAATCTTTAAATTTCTTTCTTGAGACTGGCAATTTTTTTACTAAATAATTCAAAAACACTATCCAAATTATAGTCTCAAAACATTTATTTCATTTACACGTCCAACGTTTCGGCCAATTCGGCCATCTTCAGGGACATCTATTACAAAAGTTTCCATTATTTGTA
>NW_027107174.1:580659-581135 GCF_000696795.3 Halyomorpha halys
CGTTGGACGTGTAAATGAAATAAATGTTTTGAGACTAAAATTTGGATAGTGTGTTGAATTATTTATTTTTTAATTAGTTCTACAATTTATTTTCAGTTCTCCATCAAACTCAGAGGACAGGTTCATGATGGACAGGGCCGTGATGTGGGATTTTAAAAAATATTCTGTCTGGAACTGCTTTTGACTTATACTAAAATAACTGAAATTTTCGAACTAAAAAGGTCTTTTACAAAACAAAGAAGTTTAGAAGATTATACCTGTACAGAACAGTTTTATGAAATATTGACGGATTTATCTCATTTTCTATAAAAAAGAAATATTTTACTGCCTAAAGAAACTAACCATTAAATACAATCTTTTATTACAATTTAAAGCTTTTACTAGCACCAAAATCCAAAATGGGGCCATAAAAATGTTATGGACATCACTTACCTCTATTTCTATGAATTTATATTCATATTATGGAGGCTGGAATT
>NW_027107174.1:581225-596100 GCF_000696795.3 Halyomorpha halys
ATAAAAGTCAAATATTTCAAGTATAATTTTTTAGAAAATACTTTATGAAACTGTATAGCTAATTCGTAGAATAATTATTAGTAATATACTTACTTCCTTTTAGTAATATACTTAGTTCTACATAATATACTTATATGAATTTTATTTCCTGGAGTGTCTTAATAATGAATTTTACATAAAATTTAAATTCAGATAAAATATTGATAGATTTAATGAACTTAAAATTTAAATTAAATTGGATTATGCAAGAATTTAGATCTTAGTCATTTATATACAAAACTCTGGGAAAGTACATTCCTTAAAAAACCTCACTTAAATACACGAAATTCTTATGCTAAAATAATTTAATACATATCAGTGTTTCTCTAAGGGAGTGATGATTACTTCAAACCAATTTTTGTTGATTATTGCGAATAAGCAGCTATAAAGAAAAAAGCTCAAATAATGACTCAAACTCTATGAGGAATCATGTGTATAAATATCTAAACAATAATTATTCAACAAATTACCATGAGGTATGATTAATAAGTACTAACTTGAATGCTTTAATGAAAGAAGGGTGTAGGCTAAAGAGAGTCATAGGGCAAAAGCCGACGTCTTTTCAAGGGATAACTTTTAAAAGGAGCCTTTAAATTCTGTAGATCTCTAATGATTCCACGAACAGTTCGCATAAAAATATTCCAGGCCACAACTAATGATGACCTCTTTGGAGTTGGCCTTCTGTTTTAATTGTGGATTTTTTTTCCCTCAAAATTTTACGATGGAGGTTCTTCGAAGGGTTATAAAGAGATTTTGAGGTTATGTCTAGTCGAATACATTATAAATAAAATATGGTTTAAGGGTGGTTTGAATATATTCATTAATAATCCCATTTTCCAATAGGAGTTTCCATATTTGTTAATGATGATCAAAGAGACTTATACGTTTAAGGGGATACAATCTCATAAATCTAAAAAAAAAATCATTAGCTAACATGATATATGATGCATCTATTAATTAACAACTATTTATAATGTAACGAACTTTGCATTTTGTGAAGTATTTCGTCCTTTTTTATCCAACTTTGTTAAAATTTGACTATGTAGAATATATGTAAACAAAATTTGTATTTCCTTTTTTTTTTTTTTTAATTTTTCCTAGCCTGTATAAGTAGGTTCCAAAAATGATTTCACTGGGCAATGCTGAAAATTGTTTCTTTTTTTTTTTTTTTTTGAAACAGTCATCAAGTCAACTTATTACAATCATAATGGAATGATGAATATTCTAATTGAATAATGATGAAAATGTTTATTATACAACTTTATTTGATCCTGTGAGTTTGAAAACTACCTTACTCAGAATCCGGAAACAACTTTATTTATGAGATAATCTCAACCGTTGTATTCATCGAAAACGTTGAAGAATGTTAAGAAAACGACATGTTTTTAGATATTGGAGGTGATTTACAACAATAACACATGATTGACCTTTATTTTTTGAATATATTTTTATTAGAGTGCTACCAATGGGTAGTTTCTGTATACGCCTGTAACATTCCATTTTAACTAAGATCAAATTTACTGAATTTATTATATAATATACAGTTGTAAATTTCAATAAAGATATTAAATAAAAAAGAATATATTTTTATGTTACAATATCTACTAATCGAAGTTATTTTCTTATTCAAAATAAAAATAAAATTAGACACAAAAGCTACAATAATACACATAAAATACTAAATGTAAGCCAAAAGTCAATTAAAAATAACGTTTTTTATTTTACATGAATGATAATTACAATATTTTGACATTATGATAACTAAGACATAGGATACTTATCATTAGTAATTAAAATGAGGTAGAGAAAAATAAAAATTATATAATTGCTTCAAACAATTTAAAAGTTCTTAACAATTAAAGACTAATCCCAATAACTAGTTGTTTTCGAATGAAAATCAAAGGGAATCGTAATTACTTCAGAATTTCCTAGGTCATATTTAATTCCCTCATTTATATTCATTTATTCACTTAGTTCTTCAATTGTATATTAATATATGAGGCATATCATCCAACCTCCGAAGTATAAATTACATATTCTATTTTTTTTTTTTTTATAATTACAAAGAAAAGAGGAACAAGAATTCCCTGTAATATTTAATTTAGTGTCTTTTTAAGGTATGATTGAGTGTATATTTTTTAAGTCAAACGTCTTATTATTTCCATCAAGTATGCTGCTCTTAGCCTCAAATAAATTGGTTTAAAATAATGAAGTGTGGAAAACGGAGTTAATATTCCATTAACAATCCTATTCTCGACGTATACTACGCATTTCAGCAGAAACTCTATGTTTATTCCTTGCAAAATAAACAGTTTCTCATTAATTATAAATATACTTTAAACAAATTTGTATCTTGGAGGTAAATCACACTATGTCACGTTTTCCTAATTTTACAGTGTGATCAGATATTTCCTTTCCAATAATAGTATATTTAATGTTTCTTTAAAAAAAGTCTAACACCCGTCACAATTGGTCAATGACGTGGTTACGTATAAATCTGTGTGAAGCAAAACAGTTCTTTAATACGAAGACATTTACTTACGTTTGCAGGATAGCAGTTCGGAAAGATAAAATGTATTTTGCCTGTTAAAAATAAAAGTGTACTTATTTATTTATTTATGTTTGTAACTACCTTTATAATTTAAGATTTTGCGGAAAAAATGAATATGCCACATTTAAAATGAAAAAAAAAATAGGTTTTAAAAATATCTAATTGGAGGAATAAAAGACTGCGTGAGATGGCAAAACAGGCCATGTCTACAAATAAATGAACTCTCAACAGTTAAGACCGAGAAACTAATAATAATCTTATTAAATCCAAATTCACCAGAACTATATTCCTTCATATATTCATCTAAAACTATATTCCTGTAACCTTAAACAGGTCAGAACCCATTATTATTGTTGAATTCCAGTTCATAAATAAAGCGTATGTACAAATTACTGCTTTGATTAAATATAGATACATTTTGTATTGTTTACCAAACTTCCCATCTCCCCTGCCATTTGGCTAATTGGGCATGGTTTCTAAAAGACAATATTTAAGAAAAGTGGGTTATCAGCCTATTGGTCCCGATTCATTGGGAGGGCCTACCTCCTGACGTACCTTTGGGTTGTCAGACTCTCCTCATGAGAACACCAAGCCCACTAGAGAGGTTTTTCCTACATGCAATGTTGAGAGCCACCTTACAACCAATGCCTTTACCCATCTAGTGAGCTTACCATTGGGAGGTTTCACAACTTAGTAGAGAAGAGAACTCTGCATGGTGTTGGCCTTTGGGAGGTGTCTTATAAGGCCCTAATCCAATCCAGAAATTCAATCGCAATTCATTTCTAGCTTTATCCATCTCTGCAATCCTCCCCGATGGTTGAAACGGCAGTGGACCAGAGGCCTGTTGTAAATAATTATATTCGAATTCTGTCAATGGCCAGAGTCTCCACTCATGTCCAGATCGTCTACGGCTAGTGCTCTCCCTCAGCCTCCACTGGCTCTTATTACCAGTGACGTGGTTGAGAGAGGAGCATCAAAGGAGGAAACAAGGAACTTCTGGAGTCCTCCTACCTTTTATATCACAAGTGGGGCGATAAGCTTGGTTTAGACTTCCCTAGGCTGAATGTAAATATTCTATATAGGCATGAATGGGTTCGAGATGTTATTTTACATTTTGCTTAATTTTGTTTCATTTCTATTTTTTATTTTGTTATCATTTAATTGATATATCTCTTTAAATGTGGTTGTGAATGTCCCCTCACATCTCTATTACAAATGTCTAAATTTATAAGACAGATTTTAATACAGTTGTTATCTCGGTAATTCGAAACCCGAACTGACGTAAAGTAGTGGAAATTATAGCGAGTATGTTGGTCTCAATCTCACAAGAGATCATTACACAGAAAAAAAGCAATCCTTCCCGGCCGGACTAGCCACACTAAGATTCCTTTTTTTTTTTTTTTTTTTTTTTTTTAAACTAAGATTCCCTGAGAGCGACGGTTATATATCACTTTTGAAATATTTGCTTCAAACGGGAAGTATCCTCGCAAATGTTAAGATAGTTAAACAAAGCAATAACGTAAAAAGCGTCTGAAAATTTAAAAAATGATTTTTATTTTCAAACATAGGTAAAGGACATTTTTAACTTCTCGATCTCTAGGCAAGATATTGTAATCGCCGTGAAAATCGAAAGTGGAAATTTTTACACATTTTCAATATCAGGTAATCTAATTCCTATGAAAGTATTCATAATATATTTTGTTGGAATTAAAAATACCTAATATCTATTATATAAATCATTTGGTTCTGTAAAACTAGTTTAATTAATAGTAGAAATATGATTAATACAAATTTTGTTTGTATCATCATTTTTTTTATCCCATCTTAAATAAATCCATAAAAAGAATATTTTTTTAATGATTTTTCACTTATAAATGAACAATCTTACAATTTAAACAAATTAAATCAATACTAAGCTTTACTGGGGATTCAAAAGAATAATAACCGACTTCTTACATTTTAGTTAATTGGACTACACCAGATTCTTCTGTTTAGTCTTCAATTAGTTTTTGGAGATAGACATCTAGTAACCTTGGTTTTACAAGGTTCTAACTACTTTTACCATGACCTTCTGAGACAAGGCTTCAAAATTTCAATAAACGTTATCACTAGAAAGAGCTGTTATACTCCTAGTTCCTAAATGTTTCATCCAATGGTACTGAAATTTATCAGGAAACCGAGTTGCTTTGTCGTGAGTGATTAATAAGTATAAACACAATTTGAACAATTCGTTAATTAAACCGATGTAAAACCAATGCAACTATCAATAGCTCTGGATAAAGCAAAAACAGTTAAATGTAAATAATAATACTGAATCGGAAAACAGAGATCAATAAACAGTGTTCTTTTTCTACGATTTAGAGAATTATATATGCTTAAAAACAATTGTTGAATTTTATTCTGAAACAGGCACTTGAGAATTACTTCGACGTATTTACAATAGTACAGCAGTGAGTTATTTTATCAAGAACGAAAAATAACTTTCAGTCAATAAAAAAAAAAAATATATTTTAAAATTGAAAAAAAAATATTGATTTGAAATTTTTTAAGTTTCCATAAATGATCCTTGTTAATTGTCTCTTTTCATGCAGAACTTGAAACTTCCTGCAGATTTTGAAATTCAAACTTTTCATTTTAATCAAAATTTAATTGGACTTGAAAATAACCGTAGGTAATTTTCTGTTACCTATAGGTTTGTTATTTCATGGATATCTATGTCACTTTTAACTTAAAATCAGTTCTATGTTATTACATGATGATAACACTTGATGGCGTGACCAGTAAGACTCTATATCAGTTCAGTGAAGTTTTAAAAGAGCTAAATTCTGACAATAAATTGTTATCATTTGTAATTTTCGTTCTGTATCACTATTTTTCTTATAATTATAAACGACGCATGCCTAAAAGAGAAAAAAGTTTTCATAATGTTTTACAATCCAAAATTTTGTATTTAAATATTGATATATGAAATTTAACAAAAATTTTATGGTTTGAAAAAAAATTCTTATGAATTTCTAAACTGACGCAGTTTGGCGTTTCATAAGGAATGATAAATTATCAACGGGAGACTTTTTCATCTATTGTACTTTTTCTACTATTTGTCTGGTTTTCGCTAAATATGAAAATAAACAGATTTCTTGTTTTGAGAAGCCTCTGAACATGCTTAAAAATTTTGAAATTAAATATGCAGACAATAATATGTGGTTTAGCATATAATTCTGCAAAAAACCTGGATTAAAGAGATTTGTAAAAGAAGTTGATTTTTAAACGTAAAATTAAAAAACGTATATTACCAATTACACCATTCACATCTTCACCTATACTGCGCTATTCCTTATTGACATAAGTGTCTCATTGTTTGTTAGACGATTATTTTTTTCCTTTCTGTGATAACGAAAATTAATGTGAACTGTTGTCATGTTTAATGTGCGCGTTGGCTACGCAAGATGATGTCGATTTCAATAACCAGCAATGCTGTGAGAAACATTGCGGCATTCGGTAAGAACTAGTTGGTACACGAGCATGCGTGTGAGCTATTGCATAAAGAGGGCCCATTAATTAAACTAGAGGCGAACAAGGGTAGCCCCAACAATGGCTAATTATTCCTGCATATTTACGTATTAATTACATTACTCCTGCTCGTTTTATAGTAAATATTCTCCTCTCCTCCTCGGCTCTTGCTTCTAATTAAAGAACATGTTTCGAAAACAATGAATCACATTCCTTCCATCTTGGCAGGCAATCCTTCTCTAATTATCCTTTCCCTCTTCCAATAATTTTATCTTCGAGGAGCCAGTGGTAGCCACTCAATCAACTGCCAGAATTAGAACTAGGCAAGGGATCTATTTGTAAACAGCTCGCGATGACGTAAGTTAGAAACGTGGGCCGAAACGTTCTGTGTAACAAGAACTGATTCCGCTGATGTTTGGGACATAATTCAAAACTGTAACACGGATGGCGGGTCTATTGTTAGCTACGCGAGAGAGATTTCTAAAGCAATCTGCATATGAGGTCCAAAACAATCCTTAATTTATTATAATTATTTTTTATTTGCATTACCATGTGTTTCTAAATACTTGTACCGACAGGATGTTTTAAGGATTTAGTGTAAAATGAAATGAGGAAAAAATAGAAAGTAACGAACAGAAAAACAAACAAATAATAAATACGCGATATTTTTATTCCTCCTATAATTTCCATGTTGATTCATATTTAGTTTTTTTGTTTCTTTTTATGTTTTTTTAGACCTGTTTTCTATTTTTTATTTATACAATTGGATTTTCTACATATTCTATGGAAATTACTACATATTCTACTAGAAATAGTTAATGAGTTTAGATGCTTTGTCTTTGAAAATCATGGCGTTTTATTTAAAATTAATTCAATAATTTATTTTGAATGTAGTTGTAGTGTATTGATTTTGAGAAAAAAACGAAATGTATAGCTATAATTTTTACAACTTTCCTAATAATACAGTAATATTCAATATTAATTCATATTTTTTCCTTGTTCAATCACTTTGAGTTATCCAAAAACGATTTGACCAGACAATCTATCTTGAAATTTATTTCCTCACCCATTGCAATTTAATATAGTCTAAAAAATCGTTTATCATATCCCTATAATAGGTCAGTTGTTCATATTAATTTTTTGTATACAGGAATAAATTTATTTTTCAATACTTTTTTACTTTTTCTTCTTTGGTTGTTAATCCTAATTCGTTATTTATTTTGGACTTGTTGATGGGGATCCGAAATGAACAATAAAATACTCTTTTTCAGTAACAGATTATTGTAACAAAAAATATATAAAATTGATTGTGAATGAATTTTTACTATAATGAAAAAATGGAATATTGGCCATAATTATGGGAAATCCTTTTCATTGGTTTTCTGCTCCAATTAATATCTGCCATTCACTTTATGATTCCTCAATTATTATTGTCAGATTTGATTAAAAAATATATATAGCAAAAGAAACACATTACCAATCCTGAATTTAATTATTACTTTGATATTATTTTTTACAATGAAATTTAAATAATTTTATTTTAGTCATGAATGAGAAGTTTCTTCTTAGAAAGGATGTAGTGGTTGTTAACAATGAGTAAGAAATGATTATTAACCTTCAACGGATATCTTTGCAAGCGATTCCCAACAGAGCTGCGCCTCGTTCTAAAAGAATTACTCCTGCATATGGATTTATGTAAATGTTACATGAATCTGTAATTATTAATCCTTCCAACATAGTAACATTACTAATCATATTAAGCAGGAATTCGTTTGTTAATGTGACATGTTGTTCATTATTCTCAATGTAGATAAAACTCTAAGCAAATGTAACTTTTAATATAGTATACACCTAATAAACATGTCGATACAACTATATACAGAGATGGTCATAAGTATAATGTTAAATATTTTTTTTACTTGCCAAAGTATTTCTCAAAGTATAGATAAAATTAAATACATTATCCAATGCTATTATTAGTTAAAAAATAATTATTAATTTTATGGAATTTGCTAGAATTGATTTTTCTGATTAGTAATGCAACTGTGATAGTAAAAAACGTAATAAATTTCTGTTTGGTTACTCTAAAAAAGAAATAAAAGTTAATAAAATTAAAAAAAAATGTAACCTGGTAAGAAAAATTCTAACGATATAAATAATAATTAATACCAATGGCAATAATAATACATTATTCAGTATTTATTAGGGCTGTTCATTTACAATACATACTAAGAAAACTAAATTAATAAATAATATTAATCATAATAAAGAATAGTAAATTTATATAATATATTATAACATCACAAGTCAAAATAAAAAAGTGAGAATTTCTGACGTATTCGTATCTATATAAAATATTTTCTAAAATTTGGTATTAAATCTGGTTTTAATACCAGTGTACTTATCTGTTTATAATGAAACGAATGTTTGTAAGAGAGCTTAATATTGTCAATTACATTTTATTGCTCTATTTTAATACTCAGGTGTAAGTGTGTCTGCTTGAGTTTCTATTTTTATTTAAATTTAATTCTGTATGTAAACAAAAAATAAAAAAGTGTTTATGCTAAGGTCGGGTTACCACATACATAGAAAAAAACTAGTTATAACCATGTAGTTTTTTATCATTCAAACCCGGCGCTAAAGAATGTAATATCTACAAATCTTCATTCAACCAGCTTTTATTAATTGACGTGATAAACTTATTAACTTGAGTTTTTTATATGTGATACAATAATGAAAGAATAATGCATATATATATTCCCCCCCCCTTATTTTGGGGAAAAATGGTAAATGGGGGTGGGTGCAAAAGTGGGGATTTTTCTCCAAATCATTTTGTAGACAATGTACCATTTACTCTTATTTGAAGAAAATAGGGTCGGGTTTACATCAAATTACTATTATAGTAAGATATTCCAATCAAAAGCATTAAGGTATGAAGATGATATCTCACAACAAACCAAGGTTTAAATGATCAATAAGAATAGTTTTGTTGTTATTTATACTCTTTTATCAGCTAATTATTTTTTTCTAAATAGTTAGATAAAATTAGGAATTCATAATGTATTAGAACAATTTCTATTTTACTAAAAATGTATTGGATACATTTTATTCTAGTTATTTATGCCATGTATTAGCTATTCAACTATGATCTAGCCAAGGGAACGAATGGCATTGATTCAAGCCTCTTTAATTTATTACTAGTTACTTAGCACTTTATTAAACTTACGTACTTCGTCGTTTTAAGTTAGAACCGAAATCAGTCCATTGACTTTTAAGATGAATACTTCATTTTATTTACAGTAAGTACATTAAGAATTTATTGTTGATATTTTTTGCAGGGTTCGCGGTTTAGTCCACATTTCGATCAATTCTTATTAAATTTAGTTTCAAGATCTAAATTGTTATTATGAATAAACAGTATTTACTCTACTCAGCATTAAATATCTCAACATCGCGATATTCTTTAAGTTATTGTTCAAATATTGCTTAAAATTTTTTTTTAGCAGAATACTCAGAGATTAATTAAATAGATTTTAAAATTATTAAGCTAATTATACAGGGGCGCTACAACGTCTTGACTTAAAATTCATAAGTTGATGTCGAGTAATTGTTAGTTTGTGGCTATTTTTTGTGAGGAAGGGACCCACGTCCTTGACTCTTAAATGCCCTCTTCACCTTTTGAAAATGTTTCCTGGACTATTATTACTGATTGTGTTTCGACACTTTGTAAATGTTTTTATTTGTGGTAATGAAGCAGCAATCAGCAGAAAGGAAATAAATAAAAAAAAAATTATTTTAAAATTGATTAATTGCTTTTAAATACTAGGTGAGAGTTTTAATTTATTTTTTCCTATGATTTGATTCATCCAAATATTATTTAGAAATTAAATCTAATTTTGATTCAGGTTTTGGTTCATAATCGAATTTAAAAACATATAAAGATCTAATTGGTTGTTATTAATAACAATTTATTCGACAAATTTAAACTTACTAATAATTTTTTATCCCACATAAATGTATTATGTATTATTATCTATACATATGGTTTTGTTTGTAGTAATAAAATTAATAGAAGGGTGAGGGAAAAAAAATGTTATTAACATTATGGGATAAAAATCTTTAAATTTATAGATGCAACAACGATACAACAAATTATCTAGATGTTGAGAATAACGGTAACCCGTGAAGAACCTACATTTAAACCAGGGTAGTTAACTCGAGAATTAAGTTAAATGTCTTTTAAGACCAGTTAGCACAAATGATTCATTAAACTAGCCTCGTAAATCTTTTAGGATTTATGTTCTCATGAGGCGATTATATTTTCTCATTGTTTTAAAATATCTAGTTTAAATTCTTACAATGAACTTATTATGTATTTATTATATCTGTAATCAGATAGAAAAATGTTATAAATCTCTTACTTATTGCTAACAAAATGTTTATTAACATTCTCGACTCTACTTCATTGGTAATAGCAAAGATTTTCAAGCATTTTTTGTATATACATGAGAAAATAAAGGTAGTAAAATTGTCCAAATCCAGATAATAACATGATGGAATTAATATATATACAATATTGAAGTGAAGGAAAAATTACTTATAACATTTTACAAATTGACGACAGACATATAAAAAACTACCGCTACAACCCATGAACGGTCAAGGGTTCAGTAATTTGTAAGGAAGTTCTGATCCTAGAAGTACGGTTATGCAAGGAGATGCAAGGAGTTGATTTGTTCATGATCATGCTTAACAGCCAGGTTTTTCCTCCAGTTAAGGATACCGACTATGCTGATTTAACAAATAATATATATGATAACATATCCATTGATGCTTAGATCAACTTTATTTAAAGGTATTTGATTTTGAAAACATATATTTTTTTAAGCATTTGAATGGATTTGTTATTGTCCCCATTATCGCAAAATCATACTAAAATATTTTCTCACTTTACCAAAAAGGATGTAACAATCTGTGCATTTTTGGACTTGAGATATTCGTGTTGGTCACTCGTGAATGCAATTTGATTTAGGTCGTTTAGCAACCAGATAGCAGAAAAAAAAAGAAATTTTCGTTTTATTTAAATGGATTTTTTTTATTCTTTCAATATATTTTGAAGATGGGAGTAATTTGATATTCTTATCAAACCCGCCTACATGCAGAATATTTTTATGAAGTATTTGAATGAAAATGTCAAAATATCAAAAGGTTGTGAATCTTATTTGTTTTAACTCGTTTAGCAACCAGAGACAGAATATATAAAATATTCTGTGCAATCTATATATTTTTTAATGGATTTATTTTCAATTTCAACAAAATATTTTGAAGATGGACGTAACCAGATTAGAAAAGAATAAATGAATAAATACGTTACTTGTCTATTAAGTATAGAAAATTAAATTGTTCTATATAACCTATAATGTTTCATAACGGTTCATTTTTTTTTTCGCTATTAGTTTCCTTAATATAAACAAACTTTCTAGTTTAATAAAAGCAGCAGTTATAGTTTTACTTAGTGAATATATGAATGTTTTTTCCTTAATATTTATGGTGTCAATGTATTTTACATTTCTACTAATATAATATTTCTAATTTTTAATACATGTTCCGATACAAAGGAGTCAACCCAAATACTGTATAAACAGTGAGCAGTAAGCCATCTAAGGTTTTTAGAAAATGTTCGTTTTCAATAAGTTTAAGAACACAAACTTAACTCAATGAGGGTAAGAACACATATTTAACTCAATGAGTGTAAGAACACATATTTAACTCGATGAAGACTAAGGACATTAAAGTTTGAATAATCTTTGCTCTTATATTTAAATGAAGAACTGCAAATATTAGCTCACTGTTTGCCAAGTATAACAAGACCATTTCATTATACTAAATGAGGGCTGTAGATAATTTTTGTAGCCTTCCATTCCCCGAGCCCGGTTGGTAGCTAACAGGATTGCCGTAATGGTGAGCATTAATATCCCCCACAAGCTCGTTCGTTCTTGGCCGGCTTCTTGTTTGTGATGGTAACCAACTCCATTGTGTTGGCTTCTTCTGAACTCCCAACGTTTGTCAGCAAAACCAGCTGATGAAACGATTCTTTTGTCTAGTTCATGTTCTGTTACTAACTGTTTTCTATGAATTAATATTGGTTATTTTATTAAATATATCTTTGTTTAAATAGTGGTACATCTAATAAAAAAAT
Source organism: Halyomorpha halys (assembly GCF_000696795.3). NCBI lineage: Eukaryota > Metazoa > Arthropoda > Insecta > Hemiptera > Pentatomidae > Halyomorpha > Halyomorpha halys. The sequence continues at coordinate 593,525 of NW_027107174.1, forward strand.
GATTTTGTTTATTTTGCATGGCATAGACTGGACCTAATTTGTAACAACTCTAATAGCATTAGAAACGTTAATAGTAAAAAAGTTACTGCAGACTACAGTACTATTTCTTGAACATGACCGATTCTAAAAAAAATCAAAACTTTTTTTGTAAGACGTGCCGCCATTCAAGCTAAGTATGATTAATCTATCTATTCATACGATTCAAATTTGTTTTTGAAAATTCTCTCTATAAGCCACCATAATCCATTAGACCTAATTATACTGAGCATTATCAATTGTTATAAATGATAACAGTTCACAAGGGTCACTCAATTTTCATTATATTTATTTTAGTACACTATTTAATTCAGATACTGTATTTTTTATTATTTATGTACTTTTAGTTCTTTTGTTAATTAATTTGTTGTTTTTTCTTCAACCTCCATGTATATTTATTACATTCACTTATTTAGTTATTTTTTTTCGGCCTCGACTCCTATTGGAATCCTATACTCAAGTTTTTCATTTTGTGGGAACACTGAATGAAAAAAATAAACGGCCCAGGCTGGATTCGAACCGGTGTCGGCCCCAGATCTCAGATTGGTAAGACTGCGCCGAAGCACCTTAGCTACGGACGGACTTTTTTTTAGTTATTTATACTGTATAATTACCTGCGTATTTTTATTTATTTATACTGTATTGAATTTATATTTTTATTTATTAATTGTTCTCCTAGTTTATATTAGAGACTTATATATAATACTGGTAGTTTATAGGGTATTTATTGTTACAAGAGAATTTTTTTTAAAAATATTTTTAATACTCTTAATATAATAGCAATGACATATTTTACTGTTAGCTTTACTTTACATACATATACTAGTATTATGGTATTTCGCAGAAAGTTTGTACAATTTATAAATAAACTCCTCTTCCATAATATCCCTATTCATAAGAAAAAAAAATGCTCACTCAAAAATTGTAAGAGGGTGAACACTCAGTTATATACAATGTTTTATTGTCGTTGGCAACAATTACCCAATTATTAGTACTGCAATGTTCAGAGCTAAGTTAACCAATTGACCTTTACGCTCGCTTAAGAGATAAACACTCATGCAACAGACCTTTTTTAGTAGAGATCTGGGTCTAAATTGGCGTAAATATTTTTTATGGTATTAGGGTATAACCGACAGCAATGGTCAACCTTTTTTTTTTTATTTGTATATGTTACTGTGCACATGACCTGCCACCACTAGTTCAGCCAAATTATTCATATGCCTGTGTTATTCACAATGTTTGTTATGTAGGAAATTTTTCGTTCTTTTTTTTTAACTTGTTATTAAATAAATCCAAAACTTGAACAAAAGCTTGTCTGATTGCTTTTTTAAACTCGATATAATATGCTACAAATAGAAACCAAAATGAGCACTTTGAGCCCATTACTTTCTACAGCTTTTTCAAAAATTATAAATTTTTATCAAACGTTAAAAAAGATTAGAAATCACTTCTCTTTTCGAGAAATATCTTTAAAACTATACGTTCCTATAATATATCGTAATGTTATACATGTCAAGTGCATGTATTATTTGAGAGTTGTTTAGTAAAAACTAGAAAACGTAGAAACATTTTGTAGTTTCACAGGGTATTATGCAGCACAGTAGTGTATTTTAATTTTGATACTTAATAATAATGGATAAAAAACCCAATAACGGAAAAAATGTATAATTTTTACAAGAAAATTGTGAGCATTATTATTATTTTTGCCAGCCAAAAGTTATTTTAAAATCCCTTCATAATCAACTACAGGTTTGTCTGACGATATACTACAATAAATGCAAATACTCGCGTACTCCTGCATATGCACAAAATAGCATAATAATCCTAAGACTAATAATGGATATAACTGAATCTTAGATGTCTTCTTTCTTTTTTACTTTAAAATTCTGACACATTCGAGGTCTAAAATTTGGAAATATTTTATTAGGTTTTTTTCTGTAACAGGAAATTGCCAAATTGTTATCATTTGTCTTTATAAATCTCAGGAGAAATATAACAACTTCAAATAAAAACTACTTAAGAGACAACAAATAACAAAGTAAGAAGAAAACAGGTCAATTTACTAAAAAAAAAAAAAAAATCAGCACAAGAAACATACTAAACAAGTGAACATTATAATGGTAAGAAGAGTTATGATGTAGCGTTTCTTATATTCGACTCCAACAGTGCTCCTAGTCACCCGTCATCTATACATGTACTCTAGGACCGATAATGTTGTCCAGTTATCTATTATCCGTATTGTTCATTTCGTCTGTTTCATCCAACTAAATGCATTTTGCCTAGCAGATTGGACAAGATATCCACTTTCTACAAAAAATCATATTTTAGGATATTTCAAGGTATAACGAATATTACCTTTGTTCTGGCCAATAATACAACAGTTAAATAAAATGATAACGATACACGGCTTGATGAATGCAATCGGAATAGATTGGACGGTTGGGATTTTTCCGATTCGAATTCCTGTATCCATTTTCTTTGTTTAATTGTTTATCAAATTATTTAATATTTTGTAGGAGCAGATGGTCGGGGGGGGGGGG
>NW_027107174.1:596271-602349 GCF_000696795.3 Halyomorpha halys
AGATAAAACTATATATAAAATAAAATAAATAATAGACTAAAATTTGGAAATAAACACAATAATGGATATTTATTTTAAATAAGGAAAATATATATATATATTCCATATTTCGCTAAGTGAAAGTAAAAAACGTCGACAAAATGCCCGTCGCGAAAACCGAAAAAATAAAAATCAGATTTAGACATGAGTTAGCACATCTCACTTCAACAACCTAGAAAAAGCTTGATCGCATGTTACTCCAAGAAGTTCAAGACATAGTTTAACTACTCATACTAAAAATAAAAAGAACATAATAAGCCTTAATGTTTCGGTTTCAGATACCTACATTCTTTGGCTCGAATGTTACGTAAAGGATATTTATATCTTTACTTTGTTTTTCTCTGATCGGGACCTTCCAAAAAAAAGTTGCCAAGCCATTTGTGTTTGCCTAATGGGGATTTATTTGGCAGTTACCTATTCTTCGATTGTACATATTCCGGATTTTTGTATGTTTTTCTAAACTCCAGGTAAATTCCTAGTAGAATAATGTAATTATACGAAGAGTAGCATGGAGAACCGAACGGCCTTTTAGAACCGCCTTTGACGCAGCAGTTGAAAAAAAAAATCTTACTTTTTCAGAGCAGAGCGTATATCTGTATGGTATGTACCAGGAATCCTCGGGGGGACAAGATAGCCGGGCTAGTTCCAAAATATAGCAATGGTGCTAATGCCCTCGTAAATTCTTAACTTAGATTCTTACTGCCTACCATTTCAAACAAGTGACCTATGATTCTTTGAAGTCTTTTTAAATCATCGTTTATTCGAATCATAAAGTATAGATATGTTTTTTTTTTGTTTTTTTATACGCCATGCACTGGATTCCCTTGATCCGGCTAAGAAGATATTGAAGCATCCTCAAAATTAACAAATGACTAATGAAATTGAAGCTTTGTAATCAGGCAAGTTATGACAGCTTCTTTATTATCGATTCGTTGAAGAGCTTGTGCCGTGTATTTTATTAAAATTATTTAATTTATATTAAGATCTAAAATATGGTGTTTTAGTCAATGTTGGCTTTGGACTGGGTTATGGTGAAGTAGAATTTATCTCTAACGTTATTGTAACATTTTATAACTAAATAACTCAATTTTCAACGTTAATATTCCATCATGAACATTAACCAAAGGTCACTTCCTTTTTTTTTTTTTATTTCCATAAGGATTAGTCGTCATTAGGTCGGACGGATTGTACGGCTAGCTGACTAAGTGGTCCTTTACATTTCGGGCCAGAAAGGTTTTGGTTTTGAAAATGACCCCAAAAATTCCATAATAATTAAACAGATCTAGAAACAAATTTTTTAAATGTCATCAAATTCGCTTTTATTAAATGTTTAATTTAATAAATATTTCAAATGCATTAAGTATAATTTTAAAAATAGTACTATAAGATACTATTCTGCCGACATACGTGTCTATTTAAAATGAAAAGCATCTTTAATTATGTAACTAAAATCAGCATAGAATTTTATCAACATTGAACAATATGCTATCTGGTTGCACCGCGTGTATATTTATAACAGCATTTTTGTTGTTACAATTATAATATAATGTTATAACATTCTACCACTATTACATATAAATTTCACCACATTGAACAATCAACAAAATGTCAGATGGCTAATGGTATCTAATCTATGTTCATTGGCAAAATATGAAAAAAAAAATGCTTGTTAAGTAATAATGTAGAAAATAATTAATTAACGAAAACGAGTTGCAAATAAATACAATGAGAAATAAAAATGTTGAAAGTAATTGCAACAGTGACTAAACCATTTTATATAATCTATCTCGCTGTACTGCGCAAAAGGTAATTTCAATTACAATTACAATTACAGTAATTGGTAATTGCAAGGACTAGATGAGCCAACGTAATTCTAATTGCAGTCCGCAATTGCAATTACTGACGTAGCTAAAGCAATTGCAATTACTATCTTATGTAATTGTAATTACTTTCCGCCCAGTACTGCTATCTACTTACGCCAGCTGTTTCAACCCTTTCACTGTAAAACCCTTTCAATTCCAATTCATTTATTTTGTTCATATTTAAATATATTTAATATCATGATTAATTTAATTATATTAATTTTACTAGACGTAACACTCTATTTCATAGGTGTTAAATTTCGCACAGGCGTGCTTGTTTCAAACTCGTTTTGCGTAGGAACATGAACAAATATATCTAGTTTGCAGAATAGAATCCAGAATTATCTGTAAAAATTATCTTGACAGGGTGGGACTTCTATTTGAAGACTTTATACTTAGAACACTGTATCTTTTAGTTTAAACTGTTAGAAGAAAATTTAAAGAGCGAAAATGATATTTTTAGTTCTTTTTCCCACACCAAAAGGTCTTAAGGTTTTCACCAAATTTAGCAGCATGTATGTGGGAAGATGGCATGACCCAAAGACAGTATTAATTGCTGACTAACATATTTATTTATTTCCTTAAGAATAATTATGACGACTAATTTAATTACTTAACTAACAGTAATTTAAGCTGAAGTAACAGTACTTCCTTAAATAATAATAACAGTTTTATTACAAGTTCCTGACCCTTCACGAGTTGTAGTGGTACAGATTTTAATCTTTTTAATAATAACATAACACTTAAAAAAATATGATAATTAAATTTTTGTATAATGGTTTTAGTAAGTAAATTATATAAGTATCGGAATTTTTCGATCTCTTCGATAACTAAAAACATATGAATAAACATGGATTATAAATGTTTGTCATGTTGAAATTGAATATTGAAGTCTATTTCAAATATGAATAGTAAAATTATTTTAATTAAAAGTTTACTAAAGATAATATGAAAAAAAAGAACATATCTAACTATAAAATAAATTCAAGAAACCCTTTCAAAAAACAAACAAACACTGATGACTATTAATTGATAACATTATACATACACATATAAGATTATGTGTATTAGCTGAGCTAAAGCGTTGCTGATAAAGGGAGGGCGAGGGAGGAAAAGGCTATATGTTTATCAAGGAAAATAGGTCTGAAGAAGACCGTAGGTTTGTTTGAGTTTTGGGAACTATCACAGCTCAAAATTTTCAACAACAGCTTTGTTGTTAGGACTTGGATCAGATCAGTGAGCCTCCATGGATCGGTTCCAAAAAACATTCAACCTTGGTTCGACCCTAATTTCAAAGCTATGTACTTCAGTCAACAATAAACTTTGGCCGAGAAAATTAAGTAATATTAATAAAAAAATAAAGAAGCCTTAAGGTGACAAAAGATTCAATAAGAGGAGAAGATGGTCAGGGCTGTGGCGTACAACGATATACAAATAAGTACAACTTATTTTATTTGTGATGACGTTTCAACCTGAATTTCAGGCCTTCATCAGGGCTGAAAACAAAAAACGAGGTAATCTTAATTCAGAGAAAAAGAAAAAGAAAGTAATAACAAACAAACTTGGAAACATATATTACAATAAGTTAAGTAGATAGGAGATGATACTAATAGAAAATAAATTATAACAATCATATAAGAATTATATAAAATAATAATAAAATAGGTTATTAAAAATCTGAATTTTCTATTGAAGAAAGTTGTTTATATTAATTTGTTAATCTGCTAAGGTTAAAAAAAACTTCCAATAAGAACGTATTATTCTTTATTTTGTACAACTTTTCTGGAATTACCCCATACTCATTTAGTATGTATGTTCATATTTGCCAATTATATCAATTTTTATTAAGAAATATTATCGTTTATATACATATAATATAAAAAAAAAAGTGCATGTATAGGTATAAGAAATAAAAATCATGAAACGTACGAAAGAAAATGGAAATAATGTAAAATTGAAATTAATATAATAAAATAACCATCCAAACCCTAGTTTCTAACTTTGCTTCCTCTTTCATTCCTGACAATCCTTCGAGGCGCCTGAAAAGAAGATGGTCACGAGATTTGCTAATGTAAAAACTTCATTAGAGTGCTACCAATGGCTAGTTTCTCTCAATACACGCCAGTATCACTCCATAATAACCTACATAAAATTTACTAAATGTATAATTATGTACAGCTGTAAATTCCAATATACATATTTTTTAAAAAATAATAAAATATGTAAGCAATGATTAAAAATATATAAGTAGTAAAAAAAAAAAAAATAATGTAATGAAATATGCTTTTCTTTCGCATATTTCATTACATTAAATTAATTTTTTTAAAATACTTATATATTTTTAATCATTGCTAACATATTTTATTTTATTTATTATGTTGCGAATACAATGGGCAAGAAAAAAAATTAAATACATACCGTAATGGGTTAAAGATGAACAGTAATATATAAGAGTTAAAATTAATAATCTAATATAAATATAGAGTCTGAAAAAGTGAATAAGGTAGATTTAAAGAGATACAAGATGTTTGGGGGAGAGAAGAAGAAAGAAAAATTTGAAATCTACAGAGATTTCAAATCTGATTATATTCCAAAAACAATTAAAGTGGGGAAGCCTCTATAAATGTTTCATTCTAGAGTTCATCACATCTCAGGTTTTGTGCTAACGTTTCATTTAATTCTGAAGCCGTTTGGTCTGAATTCCGGGAGATAGATTTGTCCATTTCATATGTTAAAAAAGATCTCTTTAAAAGTCCCCAACCGAGTTCAAATTTTCAAGGGAAGATGTTCTGAAGTGATACTAACCCCCAACATGTTTTCATGAAATAATTGAACTGTGCTGGTTAACTTCAAAATTTTCAGCAAGAAATGTTGTATTGTTTAATTAGATTTTCCTCAACGGAACGAAGAGGCTCCTATTTTTCGTGAGGATAACGCCTCAAAATTTTACTGCTCAATACTCAATAAATAGAGAGTTAGCAATACCCTTAAACTAATGGACGCATGCTAGGAGTATGATCCTGCGAAAATTAATTCAAACTTTGAAAAATTTTAGAATTTATTCAATGGAATATCTAGGCCTGTTTTCTGTAACAGTTTTTTGTTCATGCTATATTTACTATTGAAAAATAAATGAATTAAAAAAGAAGAAAATAAATAAAGCAATAAATGAAAATAATAAATATAAATAAACACAGTTTTACTTTTGTACACTGTTTAATATAAAATGGATAATATTTCTGGTTTAGTTTTAAACTAACTGGATGTCATTCTTACGTTAGAACATGAAAAATCGGTGCTGAATTTTACATAAATTAGGTTAACGTGTACTAAATAAGAAAAATATTCCCAACACGTCATAAAATATTTTTCCAATGCGTCATAGTTTGTAAAAAGATCGTAATAGATTATGTAATTAGTTTCAATCAGTCATGCTTTCTGAGCCCAGGATTTTGCAAGGAGAAATGCCCGGTGACTCTTGTAAAGTATTGGCTTTCCCGTGTTTATCGGGGCCATTCCATCTCAATTATTGCCACGCTGCTATATTTATGATTATATTTAGAATACAAATGCATCCTTTTCAGAATTTTTGGTTCTCAGAATATAATAAATAATCCATCTGTAGGATTTATGATTAGTCGAGGAAGTGCGTAATGCAAATCACGTTTTAGAATGACGTAGTGCCATATTTTATATCAATTCACAGGATTCATAAATTTGATCTGGCTCTTTGAATTGGTTTTTGTTTACTGTAGGAAAAGAGGCTCTCGCAAAACTCTTCCATTGTCTACTACCTCACGGTTTATCAATTGGGAAAAATTAAACAAAAAGAAAATTGTTTTGATACTCTTTCATCAATATTAAAGTAATTTTATTTAATTTGTTTCCATAGAGTTAATCCACCTAGGGTTGTGAAATTTAAAAGAACAACTGAAGGGGTTTACTTTCCCTGAAATAAACTGTCAAATTAACTATTTTTGTCTTCCTTTAGAGGCAACTGCAATTTTAATCATTTCCCCTGAATTTTAGATTCTGTTTTTTTTTTGTTTTTTTCATGAATCGTTAATACGTTTAGAATATTTTATTAATTTTTATAGACAGGTATATGATAGGGCTATTTTTTTTTAATAGTTAAAGGACTAATTTTAATCAACAATTAATCATTTGTCTGCTCTTT
>NW_027107174.1:602489-605616 GCF_000696795.3 Halyomorpha halys
CATTCCCTAGCTCTGTCACAATGCTGAGGCCGGCATTTTACCAGCCAATTGTATCGGTTTGTTTTTAGTGAACCTAAAATAAAATGGTTAATATCTTTTAGCATTATCTCTAGTATTGGTATAAAATATAATTTAAATTTCACGTGGAACACACCAATCTTTTTCGATTAGAACAAACTTTTGTGATTGTACACAGTTTCGTTGTATTTCAGAACTTCTTTACGTACTTGCTTGTCTTTGTTTAGTTTTTTTCTGAAGCTTTTCAAGAGTATAAAGATGAAAAATAGTTGATTTGTTATTTCCTAGGCTGTCACTTCCTAGCCTCAATGGAAATCCAAGGAGGTTAGGGAGTGACTAGGGCTCTGTTTCATAATAAATAAAGTACAATATAATTTCTATTAGCCTTGTCGATTTAACTTAATACAATTACACTGACTTCTACAATAGTAACTTGTACTTTACATACTAATGTAATATCACCCTATTATGAAAAATAAAAAGTATTAGTGTAATTACCACTTTGTTTCTATACTTGTACTATGAACCAATACTATTAGCTTACATTATGAAACAGGGACCAGGATGGTAATGGAGAGCCAAATATCGCACTTTCTTTCTATATGGACTATTAGGACCCCTTAACTTTGGCAAGTTAGTCTAGGACATTGATGTTTGTAACATAAAACATAAAGTACCGTTAGCATAAGTACTCCATAAAGCAGGGCTGGCATGAGTACACTTTTGTAAATCATTAATTTTAGGTGGAGAATAAGACCAAGATAAGTTAACAAGTGATTAAGGCCTTAGTCCTAACCAGCTTGATGTTCTTATTGTAGTGGCGAGCTGGGGTCAGGCCTGCTGGTCTATTCTCGAACCCTGCTATCCTATAGACTTTTGAGTCGCTTGTTCTTCTGGAAGGAGAAAGTAATACAGTCGGCCTTCTTGGGATTTACTGTAATATTTAACCCTTACAGTTTCTTGGTTATACCGTACAAGCCTTCTTCGCCTGCCACAGCCTTTGGCGCCTATGTCTGCACACATTGAATTACTGTAGGTGTCTATATCGTCGGCATACAGTGGCCTTGTAATACTTGGCTCCAACAGTTTTAGCCGTGTATATTAAGAAAGTACTGAAGATATCACAGACCCCTGGGGTGCTCCATAGGTTAGTGGGACATCTCCGGAGACCACTTCGCCGACTCGAACACTTAATGAGCAATGCTGTAAGAATGATCTCAATAGACTATATAGCTGTTCGGGGGAGTAGAAGTAATTTTTTTTTCTTACCTCCTTTATTGTAATATCTATATATATATATAGCAATATTAATACATACCTGAGTATATAAACATGTAACTGGTGCCCTTCCTTTGCCATATGGCCAATATGGTTGGGCTGGGTCCGATGAAGGCGGGGATTACAATATCAGGGAATAGAAGTATTTATTGAGTTAGTAAGTTATTTTCAAACCTCTTTATTTTTATATATGGTTACAGAATACAAAAATATAATACAACACATTATATATATACAAATTTACATGATATCTTCGTTTGCCGTATGGCATTATAAGATGAGCAAAAAACATGGTCCGCTGAAGGCGGTTATACATTGGTGGCATGATAGCTGAAGGGCTTACAAGAAATGGGGAAGTAATTAGGTGCTTCATTTCGTTTTATCACTCTTTAGTCATATATTATTCTCGAGAATAAGTTTTTTTTTTAAATTCATATCTAGAAAACTATAATATTAAGTATGCGCCTACTTCAGAAAGTTATCAAGAAGTATTCTTAGAAGGCGATAAGAAAAAATCGAATCGTTTGGCTTTAATGAGGAGAAGTTGGTTGGGAGGTGCATCAGAATGTAACACAAATAAGTTGGAATAACTTATTTAACTGTAGCATATTCTTGCTTTAATATTCAAAAATTATTTATAGCTGAATAGGAATAAATTTGGAGCATGAACAAATACACACAAATATATAAGTATGCGTGTTTTTAAATTGGTCATATATTATATATTAAATGAGAGAGAATGTCAAACTGACTTTCAAGAAGAGCATTAGGTTTACGAAAGAGTGACATTTGCGCTAATGCAAGAAGTACATACTGAGAATTACCAAGACGAAGCCTCTCATTTGGTATTCCCTCTTGCTCACCGCTTTGATCGTTTCATTACTGACGGCTGACATCATACAACGGCATGTCGTAAACTGTCAGGGATTGGTCGATACAGTTATTTTGGTCGCTTAGGATCATACGTGTATGATGTGCCCAGGGCAGTGTCGCTAATATAAATAACCACTTTGCACATGTGGCAGATCTAAGGATGATTGGCTGGGTTCATGCTCCGCCGGATGGAATTATCAACTTCGTTAACGGCAGCACAGGGGAGATATTTTCAATAAACAAGCAGTTTAACCATCCCGTACTCAAGAGCGCAAGTTACGGGATATTACTTCATGCATTGTATATTTTATTATTAATAATATATATGTATTTATAAATAATTGAGATATTCATCATTTTAAAAAGGTTTAATTACCAATATATGTACCAGCCTCGTATGGTGTGTCTAGATATTCATAAAATTATTCACATTGCCACAACTTACCTTAATGGATAACTTGACAAGTTAAGAAGGATAATTTAGTACGCATGTGCTAATTTAAAGCTAAAAAGCATGACCTCCTTTCACAACTTAAACTTTTACATCGCGGAATTATTTTAAGCTTAGTAATAATTGATTTCTACGATTTTAGTAATTGTGGTTGAAGTTTCATAGTTTTGTTTATTATTGAATTATTCAGATATATTTCAAGTTTTATCTCTTATTTAAACACAGTTTCATTTTTTAATTTATATTTAGATTTAATCCCTGATAATCCTGCGGGGCGTCTGAAAAGAAGATGGCCACGGGACCTTCTAATTTAAATTAATGTTTGAAGTACCACCAATGGGTGGTTTCTTCCCAAGATTTTGAAGTGTATATGAAACATACTACATATTTACCTATTGTATTATTTTGTACAGTTGTAAATTACAATAAATAAATAATTAAAAAAAAATTATTGTACCAATATCATTATTTGTTGTTATTAATTTTACTTTCCTCTTTTATTAAGAA
>NW_027107174.1:605666-615994 GCF_000696795.3 Halyomorpha halys
TTCCCAAGATTTTGAAGTGTATATGAAACATACTACATATTTACCTATTGTATTATTTTGTACAGTTGTAAATTACATTAAATAAATAATTTAAAAAAAAAATTTAGATTTTCAAAAACATATTTTATTTTTTCTACTTGCTTAATTATTTATAACCCTAATTAATCTTCTACATTCACATAAGATAAAATAGAATTATACTTTTATTATTTAAATTAGTTAAACAAAAAAAAATTAATGCTCAAAAATTCTTACTAGTTCGATTTTTTTATGTATTGTGATTTATCCGGTAATTTTCAAATGTTATGCTTTTTTGGCAATAATTTTTTTTTCATGAATGAAATTATTGATCACAATAAAATAACAAACCCAACTTCAAGTTACATCATCGTTCGTTTTAAATCAATAACTTCTTTATAACTCATCATGACATTACTTCTCCTTACGATATTTATATTACAGTTAAAATAGAAAAATATTATTGCTATGTTTTCGTATTTCCATAATCGCTTTGACAATATTTAAAAAGTGATGATTAGCGTCATAATAATCATGAAAACTCAAAAAAATTTATTGTTTCCTTCAGTTAGCTGTAAAATCCTTCATTTTAATTTTTCTCTTGTTAAAATCTTTCGATCTCTACGCTCAGATGTTTAGTTTATTCCTAAACGGTTTATTATTTTCTAACCTCTATCCTATTTTTCACACGCCTACTTCTCTAATGCTACCTCCTATTCTGGATACACAAGGCCTTTAACTTTTAAGAGCCTACATGGAGCCGGGTAAATATCATTGCTTGCATGTCTGTGTGTTAGTAATGTAGCAGAAGCTTATATCTGCTAAGCACAAGTTTTTGTGATGACATTACTATTATTATAATTCTTCATCACAAATAATAGTACATTTTTATTATTCAGCTTGCTGGTTAATTAACAAACTATACCTAACCAAATCCTAACCAAACCAGAGGAAATATGTAAAAATATTATATTGATACGACATACATAAATAAAACTCAGTTTCTACAATAATCATTTGAATATAATCTCATAAATTTCAATGTATGAGGTAATATCCAAGAAAATTAAGTAAGGGATATCCAAATCATGAATAATTTGTATTAAAAAAAAGAAAGAAAAATATTGAGATGTTAATATTTACGTATGAAAAAAATAGAAATATTTAAAGAAAATTAATTGATATTATTTTTTACTTTAATTTATATCTAAATTTGAATAAAACAGAAAAAAAAGATTATTACTAAGAGTTCACCAGAAGTTGATTATGTGTATATTTTAAACGTGTTTAAGTTTTAAAATAGTATATCATATAAAAAAACCAGTATAAAATCATAATTCTAAAAGAAATATATATATGTGTATATTCTAAAAGTATTATACTGAATTATTCAATGAAAATATCTAGTAGCACTTTCAAAAAATGGGTTTATAATCATAATGAATTTGCATAAGAAAAATAAACAAATTAAATTAAAGGAAATTGCACTGAGTTAAAGTTACATAAAAATTAAATATTATAAACTCAGCTACACTATACATGTACTGTATATAAAATATACTGGGGAAATATTAAATTAATATTGCATCTCAGCTGCAAAGTCATTTTTAATCAGAAGTTGTAAATGTTTCAGTATATTATAATTACACTGGAGGCTGAAATAAATTATTTCTATGACTCGTAATAGATATAATTTGTTTGTTTTTAGTTTTAAACCAACTCAATCTAATACAGAGAATAGAAAATAAAAAAAGCTGCCAAATGTTTCCTAAAATGGAATATTGTGGATTAAATATAAAAACGTATTCCCAACACGTCATAAAATATTTTTCCAATTCGTCATAGCTTGTAAAAAGATCGTAGTAGATTATGTAATTAGTATTAGTCAGTCATACTTTCTGGTCCCAGGATTTTGCAAGGAGAAATGCCCGATGACTTGTTAAGTATTGCCTTCCCCAAGACGTGTTTATCGAGGCCAATCCATCTCAATTACTGCCACACTGCTATATTTATGATTATAATTAGAATATAAATACATCTTTTCAGTTTTTTTTGGTTATGAAAAACTCAGATTATAAATAATTTTCCATCTGTAGGACTAACGATTAGTCGAGGAAATGCGTAATGCGAATCAAGTTTTTAGAATGATGTAGTGCCATATTTTATGTTAATTAAAAGGTTTTTTGGATTTGATTTGGCTGTAAGAACTGGTTTTTGTATACTTAAGTAACAGAAATTCTGACACAACTCTGCTATAGTTTACAACATTGCGGTTTTATAATGGCAAAAATTATGCATACAAAAAAAAAAAGTAAATAAATAAACAAATTATATGTACAACTATTTTGATATATTTTGAACTTTAAACAATGCTGAATCACAATAAGTTTTTTTATTGGCTCATTTAAACTACTGTCAGTTTTAATTTAACGAAGTGTTCAGTACTTGTTTTAGTCATAACTGGATTTACCAACTGCTACAAAAATGACTTTTTTGATGATATAATAATAGGCATTTTGTTATATAGAAATCAAGACTTCCGTAGTCGAAGAAACAGTTTCTACATCTATTAAAAATTATTTAAAGGCTGAATTCAGAGAAAAGGTTGCAAACTTTCCTGGAATACCATCATAAAACACTAAAAACCAAATCATAGATCCCATCCCTTCAAAGTATTGTTACATACTTAAGTTTGTTTATGGTTTATCCCCACACTTTAGAAAAGAAAGTTTTTTTACTCTCCAAAGACTTACAAACCAATTATCCTTATCTTCGTAGAGAGTTAACTGTAGTTCCTAACACTTTTTTCTCTAAACCCTATTTTCTTTTTTTTCCTACTGATTAGATTACCATATATTTTTCCTCAGCCTGTATCGTTAATACGCTTCCAGGTATTATTAGAATTATTGATTTCTATTGTACTACGATTTACTAAATTTTTATTTTCAGTATAGAGCTAAAGGTACATCTTACGTAACTTACACTACTTAGAAACGAAGAAGAGGAAATAACATAAACAAATACTAAAAATGTATTTACCTAATGTACTGCTTAATACGCAAGCATTTAGAACGTATTAAGAAAGTACAGAGGTCTCATGCGTACAGGAGAAGGGGGAGAGTTTCGTTTTTGTCTGTTATAGGCGAATTTGCTCTACCGCACCTAATAGTACAAGAGCCGGGAAGAAAAAAAGGCAGTTTTCTCACCCTAATTTTTTATTACTTTAATGAAAGCTATGTATAATTACTAGTCAACATTGATGAGTCTGCCAAGTACAGGTAGGGGAATAAAAAATGCCGGCTGTTTCAAAAAATTAAAAAAGCATTGATGTTTCATTCGGAGCTCTATATCTTAAAAACTACCAACAACACTAGAAAATTTAAGAGAACATTATTTAAAGATGAGTAAATTTGCTGAAATATTAGCCCTTAAAGAGCTATTTATGTCCAATAGTTCTCGAGATATAGCTTTTTAAAAAGCAAAATTTAATAAATATCTACTGAAAGATTAGTATTCCGAGAAATCTATATCTCAGGAACTATGTGACGTAAAGATGTCAATTAGCACACAAATTAAAGCTAGAATAATGGGCTATAAAGAAGTTTATGACCTTTACCTTCTTATAAATAGCAGTTTTCATAATATTTGCTAAAATAAATTGATTTTTAGTTGTTCGGACAATAAGTTTGATTTATGAAAAACTTCATTTCAGAAACCATTTGACATATAGATGTCTATTAGCACTCAAATTAAAGCTAAATAACTGTACTATATAGTAGTTTATGACCTTTACCTTCGTAGGAATAGTAGTTTTCATGATATTTCCTAAAATAAATTGATTTATATTTGTTCGGACAATAGGTTTGAGTTTTGAAAAACTTTATTTCAGAAACCATAGGATGTACAGATATCTTTCTGAGCTCAAATTAAAGCTAGTTAAATTTAATATAAAGTAGTTAATAATGTTTATCTTTGTAGGACTACTATTTTTTATGATATTTGACAAAATAATCTCACAAAATGTTAATTTCTAGTTGTTCGTATAAAATATTGGATTTTTGAAAAAAAAAAAAATATCTCTAGATCTATAGGACGCACATAAGTCTGTCAACACTCAAAATAAAGGAAATTTAACTTACTATAAAGTAGTTTATGACACTTATCTTCGTAGGGGTAGTAGTTTTTATGATATTCACATATGAATATAAATTTGGAAAATGAAAATTTGTCGGAACAACTATAAATCAATTTATTTTAGCAAATTTCATGTAAACTATTACTCCTACGAAGATAAATATTATAAACTACATTATAACACATTAAACTAGCTTTAATTTGAGTGCTAATAGACATCTGTAGGTCAAATGGTTTCTGAGATATGAATTTTTCAAAATAAATTCACTAACTACTGATCTTTTAGTACGTCCCATACAACATTTTTATGAAATGTAGCTTTTTAAAAAGCTATATCCCGAAAACTATTTAACGTAAATAACTCTATAAGGGCTTATATTTTAGCAAATTTACTCTTCTTTCAAAAACGTACTCTTAAGTTTTCTTGTGTCGTTACTACTTTTTAAGATATAGAGCTCCGAATGAAAAATTAGTTTTTTTTTCTCGCTTTGAAACAGCCGCCATTTTTTATTCCCCATACTTAAACTTGTCAGACTCATCAATTTTGACTATTAATAATACATAGTTTTCATTAAAGTAATCAAAAATTGGGGTGAGATAACTGCCTTTTTTCTCCTCTTGGGGTCTTGTACGATTAGTGTTTATTATGTCAAAGGAACTTTAAGGTTGGAGGTAGTCATGTAGACGTATTTCCGAAGGGCAAGCGTTATAATTGTTTATCTGATTCGAGCAAAGTTGCTCTACATTGCCTATAAAAAATTTCAATACAGAAATTTCGTTTCACCAGATATCCTGCTAAAATTAAAAGACTTTCTGCGTTTTTGCCATTTTTAAGGTATTTTGTGACAAGTATGATATGTAGTTAGATAATGGAGACACCTAAAATAACAGAAACATGATATAAAAATACTGAAAATGAAATGATAGGAAAATAACAAGGAGGGCGACATTTTACCGCAAACAGTGAGATGGGATTGAAAGCGCCCCTCCTCACAAATGGATGTAGAAGTGTTGGACTGATTAATACCCCTTTGTCACTTGCACTTTTATAGCATATTGTATTTAAATGAAGGTGGGATCCGTGGTGGCATTCTGAACAGGCCCATTGTCAACCGGACTGGCTCATTATCCCGCCCGGTTGTGGGCGTACTGGTACCGGTGGGGTGTCATCCCCTGCTGACCGGTCGACCTCAACCAATCGAACCGGTTCCTCACAATACTCGTCCACCGGGGAGCTAAATAAACTGTAATTTGGCGTGTTTTGCTGGCGGAGTACACGTGCCGCTCCAATCGGCGCCTACCATCACTCCCCCTCACCGGTTCCATTAATCGGATAAAACATTTCATTAACTCTCATTTAAACAAAGTTAATGAATTTACTGGCTTGATTGTTTTTGGAAGAGTTAAAGCAGTTTCCTGGAAATATATATTAGGTAGTTATTTCTGAACCATATATCTGGAAATTATTATATCCCTCAGGTTATAGAATAAAAATAAATATGAAAACAACAACAGTAATTTTCTGTTAATAAAATGCAATAACTAATTGAAAACATGAGTGAATGAAGATGTTAAGTGATAATGTTAAATATTATGAAAGATATTTTAAATATTCATTTTTATTTTTATAAACCATAAATCTGATATTCTTCAGAAGTTAAAAATTTGGTTTTGCTGTCTAAAGTAGGAATAAAGAAAGTGTTATGACTAGAGGCCGGATTTTCGTGCGGTAAAAAAAAAAGGAATAACGTACAGTAAAAATCCTAAAATTTGCAAAAATTTTGTAGTCCCTTCCTTTATATTTATACTCTTTCCTCTAAGTGGTCAAAGCGTTATGGCGTAAAGTTTAACCAAAAATATTTTTTCGAGATTCCAAATGCAATTTTCTTGTTGAAAACACATTTTATATGATTTTCTACTCCATTCATTAATTCATAAGTAAATTATTTATTAATATCAAAAATTAAATAATTAGTTCAGAATGTTATAAAATCGTGACTCATCGCTTCTTATATTTATTTTTCAAACACAATTTAGTGAAAATATTTTGTTAAGGAAGTAAGATGCAAGATAACAATCTTTGCAATATGAGATAACAATATTTTCAATATAACAATATATGCAATAATAATATTTTGTTAAGGAAGTACGATGCAAGAATTATATTCTTTTTATTACTTCATTATAATAAAATATGTTGGTAAATATTTATTAATAAACTTGAATATGTAGAAACTCTTGGGCAACTCATAAGCTCCACTTTATTTCGTCTTATTCACAAGAATGTGGCCCATAGTAATAAATATGCGTAAGTATGGCCAGAAAGGCGAGAAATGTCGATATTTGCTTACTCAGGTGAAACAGTGTAGGAATGCTAAGTTATTTTTTTCAACTGCAGAGCCGTAGGTTAGCCATTGCCCTGGGTAAACATACATCAAACCACAGCCGCACGTGAGCACGCCTTTCTCTCAGCACTCCTTCAAAAGAAAAAATAAAGAAAGAAAAAAATACTGCAATGCTGTGTTTGTTTTCTCTGCTACGTCTCTTATTATCTTGTTCTTTACGTTCACCATTAAAACTTCTTTGCCTAATTTTTTCTTTTTTATGCCTCATAGAATCTTGGATTTATAATAAATGTCGTTTTTTGAATAACTTTTATAACAAAGCAGGTTAACGGTAAGCATAGGTCATGATGGAAAGCAAACAAAATATGTAGTAATGCAGGAAATACCAACTACATGTGGAGAATCAAATTACATAACTCACATTGTCCACTGCAACATATTTTATAGTAAGCTTGAAAAAAACCAACTTTAATTTCAGTAAAACAAGTGTTTGAAATATTCAATTTTTTTTAGATTTCATCCTGTAAACATTTTAAAAAATGCAGCGTTGAAAACCTTGTTTTAGCACCGATAAATAGCTACAGGCATGATAATGCTTACATGATCTGCAGAATTTACACACTAGTTATACTAGTTATATTTACACAGAATGTATCAGTTATAAATATTAAAACTGTTTGACTTACATTTATGTAACCTGGTGGTAAGCAGTACTATTACATTTTCCTAACTTTGCTGGAGAACAGTCTGAACATGGTTAACTAAGAATAAAAATATATTCAATTTCTCTAAGCATTAAATCTCCCTTAAGAATATACAATGCATACTCATCTTCACCTCTGGATAAATCAAAAACAGTTCTGGTCCTATAATAGTAGAGGAGCTTGAACGGATATTTCGCTGATATTTATAACTATAAATATCTATAATCTATATAACTACAAATAATGTGTGTGTTAGTGAGAGAACAGTCTACATCAAAATTGAAAAGTCGCAGGAACCTGGAGCTACATATGTAATGTGTGTATCTGCTTGGGATGTGGCAGAATTATTTTTATTTTTGAAGTGCCTCTTTATATAATCGGATTTTTTACATTTTTTAATTTTCTCGAAAACGGATCTGACGATCTTTATTAAAGTTCCTAGATCAATGTACAATAAGATATTATTTGGTCTTATCCTTCTTGAAATATTCCACAATGACTTACGTGCTTAATCTTCAAATAAAAACTTCCTCTAAAGTACAAACAACTTTTATTTATTTGAAATTATTATTATTGTGTTTTTTTTCACCCTTCAATTAATTTTATTATATCAAACAAAACAACAATAAACATGAATATCTTTTCTTTGCCTTGAAAAAATGAAGTTGAAAACACATTTCAGGAAATAATATTAGTAATATATACCGTTGAAAAGTCAAATATTTCAGATAAAAGTAATATTTCAGATAAAAGTAATATTTCACAAATAAAAACGTTAAATGGACAGTGACGAAAAACGTATAAATAAAAGATTAGCTCTTACTACCTTTAGCCTGCCGGGCGCCTGCGCGACAGGTATTCAATTTCGCCGTCTGATAACATTTTGTTGTCACCATAGTTATAAAATAATTAATATTTTAATTTCACTATATAAGAGCTCTATACACTCAACTCACATCTGAGCCTTTCAGTGGACAGAAAGACTAATTCTGTAAAATCATTTTTAGTGTTCTAAATATCGATTCTATTTAGTATTATGGCTACGACAACAATGTAATTTTTATTTAAATGTTATATTTCTGTCATAAATTCAAAAAATAAAGGAAAAGAAAAATTTTAAAATTTTGGAACAAGAAATATAATAAAAAGTACTTATCTGAAAACTGTTAAAATTGTTTTTGTTTTTTCAATATGTCAAGTATAAAGCTTATTTGGAAAATTAGTGCGGGAAAGTATCACCTCAGGTTTTCATAAAAAATATATATAACGAGCAAGGATTTGTTACAACTCTAAATAGGAAAACAAGAAGGAAAAAAATTTTGACTCAATAACGTTTTTTTCACATATTTATATTGATCAAAATATATAGAAACGCCAGATTTAAACTTTTTCAAACCATTGTTTGAATTCGTCAAACTTTTTTCAGGTATTGAAGATAATTTTGTTTGTCTTTTGTAAGATTTTTGAGTGCACATAGCACCTCAATTAATACAAAAAGTGCGATTAGATTGAAAACAACGTATATTTTTCTCAATAACTGTAGGAAGACATGAAAATTTTAATTCCCATGAACTTCATAAACTAAGTCTAGCTATTGAATTTCAAAAGCGGTTGTTTCAACTCGAAAGTTTTGAAATTTCTTTAGAAAAGATTTATTTATTATTAAAATTGATTTCTTAAAACAATTCTTTGAACGTTTGCCTTTAAAAAAAGAAAAGAAAGAAGACAAAGCAAAGGAATTTAGAAATAAAAACAGTGTTAATTTTCTCAATTACTCTATGAAGACATATGAATTTTGATTTCCACCAACCTCATAGGCAATCTAGCTATTACATCAAAAGCTGTTTCAATTTTAGATAAATGAAATAATTTTTTATTTTTTAGATTTTTTTTTATACTGCCGAAATAAAATTGAAATTGCAATAAAGTCCCTTTTTCTAGGTCTAAACAATATAGTTTTTCTTAGCATAATTATATATTATATCTTATTATTATTATTTAGAGTTTATTGACGTAGATTTAGTCCGTTAAACAGGCTAATTACTAAGCATTGTGCATCTAAAATAAGTTAAAAGGTGATAAGTTATGTTTTTAATGCTTAGGTGATGAAGATATCATTTGCAAGCGGATCCAAGTTAAGTACTTCCTGCCCCTCGTACTTCGGATAACAGCTTCACGGGCTAGAAAGTTGGGGAATATAACTCTCAAGCTTTTGTATCATAAAATTAGAATTTATACGACTATTTTTGTCAGCCAGTGTGCATTTTCATTCCAATTATGAGATATAGAGATATTCGTAGATAAGTCTGATATCATCATTGAAATAACCCACTGCTAACAAGGTTATTAATTTTTTTCATAGTCTAGTTTAAATGCAAATTAGTTTTGAATACTATGCTTCTAAGACTCGAAGTAACCTTTTTCTTGAATTAAACTTAGGTGTTAGTAGTTTTTTCAGGGTATAAAGTAACACCATTTGATTTGTCTCATAATCTAGGAAACGAACACATTCAAAACAAAAAAAAGATGAGTAGTTCTTATTTGTAATATGTTTTTCGGGTTTTATATGAAATTAAAAATCTAAATTTTTAGCCTCGGCAGGTGACTACGAGTTTATATTATTCAAGAAGAACCCTAAAATTTCGATGATTTTTTATTCCATGCTTAATATCCTAACAAACTATCAACCGAACGAAAAACTTTATAATTATATTATGATAAGATATAATTTATTATTAAACCTATAGTCTATAAAATAGTGTAATTTATACTAAACCTATTTTACTTATAAGTAATTTATCACTCCAGAGCAGTCTAAGTAAATATTTTGACATCTTAAATTTGTTGAAATGGCTCATCTTGAGAAGTCACAACCTCACAAACTATTAGATGTACAAATGTATATGAGTACTCTCAAAAGCTTATTGAATTAAATTTAAAGTTGTGTGTAATCATCTTATTTCAAAAAGTAGCCAAAACAATTTGCCAAAACAATGTCACGAAGAGGGGATTATAATAGAAACTAATAAATATAAGAGAAACTATAAAAAGGTCATGTTAGAATTTATTTTCGAATATAGAAAATATGTAAAAAAATTAACGAAAGTCATTTTTCTTGAATTAACAT
>NW_027107174.1:616104-624640 GCF_000696795.3 Halyomorpha halys
TCAGTAAATTTGATCTCAGTTATAATGGAGTGAAACAGGCGTGTTGAGAACTATTGGTTGTACTCTAATGACGTTTTTACACTAGCAGGTCTCGTGGCCATCTTCTTTTTATCGGAGGATTGTCGGGAATGGAAGAGGATGCAAGATTAGAAACTACTGGGTTAGGGAGTTTATATTGGAAGGAATGATATCTATTTCGGGCTAGATCGAATAAATAGGGAACATTAAGGTCTTTACGTATGATTTTATTAGTGACAAAGTCAAACTCAAGACATAGAGCATTGAGGATTTTGGATGGAAGGATTGGATACGAGAGGAATTCGAAGGTTTAATGGAGCCCCAAAGCTCAACTCTATATGTCCAGATTGGCCTTATTACAACCATTCAGATCAGTATTTTGTAATGAGCTAGAAGTTTAGACCGTTTCTCTAGTAAGTGCTGTAATATTCGAAATCGTCGTGCAGTTTCCTTTCTTTTCAGTCTTGTATGAGAATTTCAGGTTAGTAGTTTGTCCAGATGTAGTCCAAGTTAGCGCATCTGTTCGACAGGGGTAAGATCAAAATTATTAAAGGAGACTGTAGGGCAGTTAATAGGTTTACGACGAAGGGTAAAGGTAATTTGATGGGATTTATTTCAATCCTCCAATACGACACCATTCTTCGAGGTCTGTGATATGGCGTTGGAGAGTTTGGGATGCAATTAAAGGGTTATTATTAATAGCGAGCACATGTATGCCATATCACAATAAACATGTGTCATCGGCATACGTGGTGAGGATAGTGTTAGGTTTGGTTGGGATGTCAGCTGTATAGACCGAGGATACTACTTTGAGGAACACCAGCAGACTGAGAATAGAGCGATGAATAGAAACCATTGTGGTTTACTTGGAATAATCTATCGATTAGAAAGGAACGGATGATGAGAAAGTATGTAGTAGGTAGGAATTTACGGTATTTGTAAAGCAGTCCTGGGATATAAATTCTGTTCTAAGTCGAAAAACACTCCCGAGCACTACATTCCGCGCTCCAAAGAAGACAAGACAATGTCAAACACACGATAACATTGCTGGATAGTGGATTGAGATGTTTGGAACCCAAACTGGTGATCAGGGATTATATGATTGAAATCTAGGATGGGATATAGGCATTTGAAAAAATGAGATTTTCGAGGATTTTTCTCATGACCAGTAATACAGAGATAAGGTAATAGGATGATGGGTATTTTGGTGAGGAATAGGATGGCTTTCCGAGGAAGAAGTTTTAGGATAAGGTATGTTATTAGGTCGTATACAGGAGCTTTGCGGGTAGGTAATCTTTGAATGATACTAGATATTGCAGAAGGATGAAATGCTTTAGGTGGGAGGGTTATTCGGAGCGGAATATTTAGTTCTGCTGCAATACATTCAAGGTGAATTGGGTTAAGGATATCAGGATGTGGATTAAAGGTTTTAGACAGGTGTTGTCCGAATGTTTGTGATTTGTCTTCGTCAGTTCTGGTCCAGGTTTGGGATTCGGTGAGAAGTGGGTGGTTAAAATCTTTGAAATTCAGCAGTTTTTAGTGGTCCTCCATAATGATTTGTCAGTAGTTGTAAGATTCTTGAATAAACATCCGATCATCTATAGAAGTAAATTTAGATTTGTAGTTTCATTTCAAAACCAAATAATATCAAGAAATTAGATCTACCCATGTTGATTGTATCAATTTCCTCTTTTGTTTGGGTACTTGGTTTTCTTATCTATGAGAATAAAAAAAATAAATGAAAATACTTTAGAAAACATTGATACAAAAAAAAAATATAATAAAAATAGAAACTTCTAAAAATGGACATTGATTGTTGAAGTTCAAAGCCAGGGATATATTTTCGGAATTATTTTTATGAACTATATTATTTTTACTTGACTATTAGTCACATGGTTATAGTTCAATTACGAAACAAATAAATTAAAATAAAAAAAAATATTGCATAATAATTTAAATTAATTAACTAAAGGTTTTCGTCATCTCTGCATGTAGCTAAGCATTAGGTTTGTTTAAGACGATATCGAATGTTCGATCATAAGCACTCAACGGATGGGCCGAAGAAAAATTGTCTAATGGAATAGCTTATCAATGTTATTGTATTATTTAAAGATAATTATTTGTTTAAATAAATAAATAAAATCTGTCTCACTTGGGTAGATATAAAATGTTATAAAATAAATAAATAGAAAATATTAGATATTTTCTGACGTAAGTAAGGAATGGGTCCATTTGGAACAATATCATTTTAAACCATAATTTTGGTTCCATTCCAACACAAATATTTTACCATCACACTCATGTATACAGTGTGAGTAAACGCTTCACAATCTCAGCATGAGAACGACTATTTCCATTAGTGAAGGCAATTTCACTTTCATCATAAGTCGGTGAATCATTGCTCATTGACTCACCGCAAGCGGAGGGTTTGCATTAAGGCTAGTTAACTCCAGATACTCTTATCGCTAGTAACTATCATTAAATGCCATCATTATTCCATTAATGAAGGTCACTCACAATCAAGGGGCAATTGATCTCGTAATCTCGGTAATTAAATGATTTTCATGACGAGGGAGATAATTTGTAGTGAATTGCTCTGCGAGTCTTAGACTCAAAACAATAAGATGTATTGGGATAGAAGAATGACCTCAGAGCGTTAGGAACATATTTTATGTTTTGTTCCTTCAGTTAAAGATACTGTTAAAAACATGTTAAAATACAAAATCACCATCCAACTTGATCAGACGGAAAATTATCTATGGATTTGTAATAAAAAAAATGATTAAAGAATGATTTAAACATGTGTTTCTCAAAGGTTTAAAATTCCCACGGTGCTTGTAAACAATTTCATACTGGATGTACAAAAATAAATCATCAACTTAACCGATCTCTCTTTATTATGCAGATGGAGTCGTAAAAATGAGTGCATCAGTTTATATACAAATTAAAAAAATAAATGAAAGAATCAGTGCTGCTTAAGAAGGTCACTTCATTGCAGAAATTTATTATTTAGCAAGCCTTGGCATTTCATACATTCAAGTGATCATAAAAATATTCCGCTTCAAGTTTAAAAGAATATTAATTTGGAAATTCTTTCTCAGTTTCCCACGGTATATTTCTTTTTTAATTAATTTGTATTCTGTTAATATATTCATGACGATAATAATTTTAAGCAAAATTTTTAAAAACATAGATTTATTAATGTAATAAACAATTACCGTTACAAGCTCCATTTATTTCAAGGTCACCTCTACGATTACTTTTTTTAAAGGAAACTACGTATACCTCTCCAACCTTTCCTCCATCATGAAAACAATATTTTTTTTGTAATTATATTTATTTTATTTCTGAGCATAGACGCAATAGGTAGCGCTGCATAGATAGGTAAATCACATTTCATAAAAATGAAAAAAAAAAGAGCGAGAGAAAGATACAATCGTAGATTTTGCTGACAAACGATCGAAAATAAAATCGAACAAGAAAAAAAATGTTTGTATATTTATTATATTTCGTGTCCCTAATATAAAAAAAATTAGAATTTTTTTTCACCCTTCTCCTTAATCTATAAGAAATCCTAGCATTTCACTGAACCACAAAAGCATTTTGTATGTAACGGCTTATAAGCATAGTTCAGATGTAAAGTGGTCTTACAAATCTATTTGATCTAAAATCTATCATCTATTGTTTCTTTTCTTTATTTCAATTATTTTCAAATGCAGACTTTCTTTAATTCTTTTTATTTCATTTACTAAAATATTAGGCCAATTTATCTCTTGAGATCAGATTAAACTGGCTATCCTCGTATATATATATATATATATATTTTTTTTTTGTAGTGAATTTTTTTTGGAATCTTTAATGTTTCATAAAAATAATAAATCCTTATATAATCAACTTTCTTTCTTCCTTCAAATACCAGTAATATAGTGCAAAATTTCATTATTTTAAGAGCAAATACGATACAAATATAACCAACAACACTTAATTCAACGATCGTTGATTGATTGAGAAATGATATTTCTAATAAAATTAAAGGTATATAAATATTACTTAACTCAATGTTTTAGCTAGAGAGTTAATCAGCTACTTTATAATTTCTCCAGGCAAATTTATTAATGGTTCATAATAGGGTCTGATTCTTTTCTTTATAGCTGTTTTGCTTAATTTTTTTAAATACATAATTCAGTAGGAAAGATAGTGAAAATGATAGCATTAAATTCAATTGTACTACTGTTATTAAAACAAAAGCACGATTTTCTTCAAAATCTTCTTATTAATTGAAGAGAATATAAGATAAATATCTTTAAAACCACTCCCTTAATGCGTATTGTTAATTAACTAAAGTTTAAAATTGAATGACGTTAATTAAGTAAACGATTTTAAGCATTGTACCAATTGAGAATAGGATGCTTATCCTCATTGATTTTCCTTCATCAAGGTCCTCTGAAACAAAAAATGAGATATAAATTATCAAAACCTGTTGTCAGAAAAAAAACCAGAAGGAAATAGGCTTTGAGAAAATACACGTTACGTCATTAATATAAATATAATAATATTGTAAGGTGGTTGTGTAAGGATATTTAATGTCTATCTATCAAAGTTAATGTATTTTTTTTTTCAGCCCAACATATTATTGCTCATGGACATATTGTAATAGAAATGTAATATCTTGGAATTGGGTCAATATTCTAGTAATAATTTCTATGATAATATATTCTGAATAAATATCATCTTCACGGTATTAAACATTAATATAAAAGAGCTAAAATATTTTCACAACATAATTTCTTTCTCATACATTAATATAATTATTTATATATTATAGTTACTTTATGATTTTTTAAAATATATTTATTCTAGTTTTTACCTTTTAAGAATAATAAATAATATGTTAATTAGTAATCCATAATAAATTAGCAGTATCCGCTTAGTTCTTTAGAGTACGTTTGTCCTCCATCCCGCCAAATATTGCATCTTCACACAGTGGTTCAAAATTTGGATATGAACTAATAGAAAAAATCAATTTTGCCTGATCGGTTCAAAAATTATACCTCTTATTCTATTCGAAGAGTACACACATAAATTTTATTCCGCTACAAGTGGGTTTTATAAGAAATAAAGATCTTTTATAAATCGTTATATTCCTAATTTGTAAATTGTATATATCCTTTATATTATATTATTAACTATATCCATTTCATATCCTTTAAAACATTCTTTTTTTCACAAAAAAAAAATTTTTTTAGAGAAGTAATTCATTGTCCCACATATTTTCACTTTGGATCATTGTGCTTTCGGAGAAGCATGACCTAAGTCTTGAAAGTGTTTTAATGTGTCATGTACACATTGAATTTAAGAATGAAAACAACAATAAATGACAAATTTATAATAAAATTTACATAAACATAAAAATATGGACGTTAATATTTTAAGTTTGCTCTATAATCTTATATTTTTCAAGATATTTCTTTTTTCTTTCCCAACATCTGATGAGTGTTCTCAACAATATTTAACTTTATAATCGTGTTAATGTTTCTCGAAGGATACGATATTTAAAATTTATTATTATTTAATAAAATTTTTATTACATTTAATAAAAAAAAAAATTATTCTTAGTATATTATAAAGCTAAATAATTATGATATATCATATTATTTATTAAATATATATTATGGAATCTTAAAACATATTAATTGGTATCTTAGTCTTAATGGCGTATGATTAATTCTTGAATGAAAAAAAAATCTAATACGGTTCGGAATAAATTTTTTTTTTTTTTTACTTATTGTCACCCATTACTATAATTCGCTTTTTCGCTCTCGTAAATGTCCATATTTTGTTTTATCATGGACTCAACTGTTTTTATTCACTCAAGCATCAATGACTTATGTAATATCTAACCTTTATCAACATACCAGTATAAAATATAATTATTAGGAATGATCAATTTTTAATTATTTTTATATCCTACAAAAACTGTGGAATAATTAGTCGGTTTCCTTTGCAAGTTGAAAACCTTTGAGTGGTCTCAATCTTTATAAATTACCTTTAATGCTCATGCACAATATCCAAACTATGAAATGTACGATAAGATTATTATTTTTGGACAGTGATGTTTAAAGTTTGATTTTTAACTCAACTTGAGCTATGTTACTGAAATTATAAAAAAAACAAAAAAAAAACGCTTACAGGTCCAAACTACAAATTTGTAATGAAGTGATTTTATATGGATTTTCAAAGTGCCTATACTATTGAAATCAACTCTAATTTAGAGAAACGGATTGAACCTCCGAACCCCCTATAGTGACCTCCTATAGACTACTACTGGAGACGTTCTGGCCGGGCGAGACAAATTAGAGCCATTTGATTGATGTGGAGGGGACCCAGCCATTACTTTAAGTCGCATTAAACTATTTCACTGTTTGGCCTTGTTTTTATCGCATTAGTCTTCTAACCCGCGGCGTCACATCCTCTTGAATTTGGCTTGCAACTGATTGAAGCCATGTTTTAAATATGAAAAATCAGTTCCTATGCTATTCATAAATTAAATTCTAATTTATTATTCGGGTTAACCCTAAAATCTGTTAAAAAAAAAGTTCTTTAATCATGTTCTATTTCATCGTAGGATGGGGCTGCGGTGCTCGTACCTTAATCGATCTATCAAATCCAGCTTTTCTTATTTTTAAATCAATTTTAATTAAAATAAGATTTTTTTTTTATTTATTTATTTAATGTAATTTACAACTGTACAAAATAATACAATATGTAAATATGTTGTATGTTTCATATACACTTGAAAATCTTGGGAAGGAACCACCCATTGATGGTACTTCAAACATTAATTTAAATTAGAAGGTCCCGTGGCCATCTTCTTTTCAGACACCTCGGAGGATTATCAGAGATTGTTAAGGATGAAAAATTATGAATTAATGGGTTAGTAGGTTGGAATGATTGTATGGTTAAGGAGTTTGGAATGAAAAGACGCATATCTGTTGTGGGGCAAATCAGCAACGAATGGGATGTTAAGGTCTTTGTGAATGAGTTTATTTGTAACGTAATAAGGAGCATCAAGGATTTTACGTAGGATTTTGGATTGGGTGGGAGAAGAATTTGATGGTTTGGTGGAGCCCCAGAGCTCGTATGTCCAAATTGGTCTGATTATCGTAGTGTATAGTAATTTTTTGTAGTGAATGGGAAGTTTAGAGCGTTTGTCAAGTAAGTGTTGTAGCAATCAGAATCTACGAGCAGTTTCTTGTCGTTTCAGTCTTGTGTGTGGATTCCAAGAAAGTCTCTTGTCAAGATGGAATCCTAAGTATCGAATCTCTTCAACAGGCGTTAGTGGAGTATTTAGAAAGGATACTGTAGGACAGGAGGGTAGAGCTTTACGACGGAGAGTAAAGGTGATCTGATGGGATTAAAATAAGGTTAATTATAATTTTAACACTTTCACGAGACAGGTTAATATTGTTTAAATAAATACAATTTTAACCATTTTAGTCTTAAAACATTTTTATTCCATTAATAAGTCCGACGTTTCGGCCTATTCGTCCATCCTCAATGAACATCATAATACAATTTTAGAACCAACACATTCAAAAACTACTTCATACAGGCTATTCTGGCCAGGTCATTTCTACCAGTCCCCAAAATACCCTAATTAGTCAATTTTTCACATTAAATTAAAAATCTAAATTATTTATCACAGTCCACAGTAAAATATGTACTATTAGTAGTAAAAATTGTAATGTCGACTGTGATAATTTTAATTTGTAATTTAATGTGAAAAATTGACTAATTAGGGTATTTTGAGGATTGATAAAAATGAATAGCCTGTATGAAGTAATTTTTTTAATGTTTTGGTTCTAAAATTATATTAGCATTGTCGGCCGAATTTGCCGAAACGTCAGATATATAAAAGGAATAAAAATGTTTTGAGACTAAAATGGATAAAAACTAAAATAATTTAGTTAATTATAATTTTAGATACTTGTAAAGAAGAGGGGCTGTTTCGCAGTGCTCCTAGACCCGTTTTGAGAAACAAGGTCAATGTTATTTTTCTAATAAGGTCTATCTTATTATATGGTAATATATGTGCCAGCTTCAAAAAATATCACCTCTGGTTACTAAAAATTGTTCATTAATAGAAAAATTATTTTTAATAAAAGAATTTAACACAATATACAGATTTGAATAAATGGGAATTCAAGTTCTATCCTCAACTGAATGATTCTTATGTAATTTTGTATGTGTGTGTGAGCATAAACACATAAATAATTTATTATATGGATTATAACTTAAACTATTATTATTACTACATCAATTTAATCACAGCTGTCGACTTCACATCGCTCAAGAGATAAACAAACCCTCCAATGGACCCTTTTTAGTGCAGATATTCGTTTGCCTAGAAGGCAACTCTCAAATTATAATTTTTCCTTATAAATATCAGAAAAAATATCCAAAAAAAGTCCAGAAATAAGAAATGACAATTTGAAAAAGATGAGAGTTTATCTTTATA
>NW_027107174.1:624690-632802 GCF_000696795.3 Halyomorpha halys
AAATTAAAGAATTTGGTCCAGAAATATCAATTCTGGTATAGTGGTATCGGGATTGAACCTTTAGGTTCGCTATTTGTTATCTTTATATTTATAAAGATAAATTATCAACCAATGAAGTCAGTTGACTACTGATAAGAAACTTTACAATGATAACAGTGGTTCTCACAACGGCCACAGAATGCACTGCGAAGAGCCCGCCATTTTCCCAAATATGAAAATTTGACTTACGAGAGGTTTATTGTCACAACAGAATTTTGAAATACGCTTCATGTAAGAAACTCCTCGTTGAGAATTATTTAATTAGTTGTCAATTAGTAGCCAAGACTAATCAACATTATGAAATAATAAAAATATTAAAGTCCAGAAAAGTGTGCCTAGACAATAATGCAATCCTATGATTGCAGATATGAAAGATAAAGGCCAGTTTTTCGTTATATAGGATTACTTCGGGGTATGTAGAACTGTAATGAAAACAGCTAAGCAGCTGGATAGAAAAATTAGCTTTCTTCTCAGTAAGAACCAAAAATTTTATTTTGAAAATACAATGCATTGTCTTAGTCGATATCTTTGGATTAGGATAAGGCTGGAAAAATGGTAAAATTCAATAAATATACTAGGACTTACTAAAGCAGGAGATTCCATGTTGGTATGACCGTCTAAGAGCTTAGTTTATCTTTATACACCGAATTTCATAAAAATCCAAACCTGCCAAATTATATAGCAAAACCTTCCTACATTTCTCCCACCCGGCTTAAAAAGCATAAGCCTGTATTCAATGTTAACAAAATCGAATTAGTTTAAGTTTAAACACTTATGCCAGATAAAAGAAAATGAATTCAAAATTAGATAAAACATAATTTAGAAATTATAAAGTTCGTTTAAAATGATGTCATGCATTTTAATCAAACTAAAGACAATTTATCGCTAATAGAACTGTAAAAAGATTTTCATTCCTTTGTTTAAATATCATATAAAGGAGATTTTCACCATTAAAATAGTAAAGTTTAGATTTCATTGGTGTTATCAAACAGTGTGTAAATTGTTTTGACTCAAGTCTTAAGGCAAAAGATGTCACTTCGTTGGACAATCCAAAATTAGTAGAATTTACTTTTTGATTTTCTCCAGAATGAAAAGTCCAAATCCAACTTTCTCATAGGAATACCAGACTTTGTAAAGAGCCAAAGCAGTTAGAGATTTTATTTATTTTTATGCGCTGATTTTTCATTTATTTTTATTCTTATTTTATTTTATTTTAGTATGAATGTGACCATTACCTATTGTTCACAGCGGTGTGGCAGATTGTATTATCTATCAATAAATAAAGTTTTTGAAAAAAAAAGTATTGTTTATTTATTTTTATGAGATCCTGAGATTTTACCCAATTGGCTTTTTTATTTTTTTTTTTTAATAATTGCTACTGGATGTTTTAATTTTTTAAGCTATCCACAACTATTGACTGTTTTGTACTTTCACAAAACAAGGAATATAAGAATTAATAAATAATTCTTTGAATTTATTATAACTGGAAATGTCTTAAAATAAATTGCAGAAGTTCAAATATTTTCCAATGTACATTTTCAATAAAATAAAAATTTACTTTCCTATTTGCGACAAATTAGGAAAAACAATGAATAAGAGGAGACGCTGAAACCCTTATTTCTTGAAAGTATCCAGGGTTTTCTACCCCTGGAAAATATCTGGAAAACCATTAAAAACCAGGGATTTTTTTTTTCTAGAAAAGTTAGATAATCTGATGAGAGTGTCGCAGTGGGAAAATGTGCAGATAAAATTTTAAAAAATGTCGTGAGTTATTACGTGAGGGTTTCCTAATTAAATTATTTATTTATCACATCATTAAATTACTAAATATTTCAGAATCACTATAACAACCCTAAATTAAAAGCTGTTGAGTACATAAGAGAACTAAATTTATAAGATATTAATGGCTAAGATATTAGTTTATCCTAAAAAAAAAAAATTATAGTATTTACAACTCCAATAACAAGTTTTATGACATGGATAATAGTCCTGTACTTAGATCCTTATTAATAATTCTTGTTATACAGATTCTATGTAAAATTTTAAAAATAAAAACTTCTCATACAAAAATATTTTAGAAAAAAGTTCAGTGTAACAAATAATAATAGAAACTTTGTATACTACAGTTGTATACACTGTTTACAATGGAATAACTATTTCCCAAAATAAGATGAAATAGTCCGGACTGAGGTCATGACGAACTATTAAAAAACGTTTCTATTATTTATTAATGACCAAATTATTGACCATAAGGTTTTCATCAGGGCTAAAATAAAAAATAATTCTAGCAGGTAAAAGTAATTATACATCCATGTATGTAATTATACATTAGCTTTACCTACTCTACTGCATATTTTTATTGCAGCCCTAACGAAGGCCTGCAGGTGGACCAAACGTTGTCTGTTAATAAATCATTGGAACTATTCCTTAATTATTTTTCATGACAGCAACCTGAACATCTCCTAATTCCCATATAACCAATCACCTGTCTATAATATACTCCAAAAATTGTTTTTAAATGAAAACTTTAATTTCATTTTTATAGGAATGAACTTATAAGTTGGAAGACTAACGGTTTTTTTTTGTTTTTTTTTTCGAAAAACTAATGTACGTTAGTCAAAAAATACATGGGTAAATATTGTAAATATGTAAAACTCAGAAATGTAGATTTGTGCTAGTTTTTGTAAAAAAAAATTTAATTAAATGTTTTATGGAAGATGTTAGAGGATTATTAATCGAATTTGGTGATATCCTTCCAATTAGTATTAACGTATATCAATTAAATCTCTGTGATAATCAGAAATATTCAGAAAAAGAGTGGCTGTAAGTGAATAATATTAGAAGAGGCCAGAAGAGAGGCATGTGGGATACCCCTAGGTACTGTGGAATTGAGGGAGCTATTGTTGCACTAAACTTTTTTCTGAAAGAGAAGTTAGAGCGAGTATTAGTCGGTAGTAACTATTCTTGCTGTTACTGCCTACCTCTCGGGTCCCACATCTTTTCTACTCTTGATGAATGAAGGTTTTTGCTCCTCCTCGGCCAACTTCGTCCTGGACCAGGTAAGCCCACATTAGCTTATTAACTGCCTCTTTTCAGGTTCCCTTGTATTAGAATTCTTTTGTTGCGAATAAGGACCACACTTTACATTAACATATATTCTCATATAACACATAAATTGTTTGAACGATTGATCTTTAAAAACTATTGTTAAGTTTCCTATAGAGAGAGAATTTGTATATATAATTTATACACATATTTGTCAGCTTCAATTCTATAGTTGTACCGTTGATATAGGTATTTCATGAATTCATTGTAAGGTTCCTTTCATATTCAACTTATACTGCAGGCGAATATTCGTACATTGAACCATACTTAGATTAGGGGTGTAGTTTTGGCAAGGGTAAGGGGCATTTCTCCCCTCAACCAACCAATAACTTAAAATTTGAATAAAATACGAAAAATAGAGAGATTTGACAATCCTCTTTGAACTGCAAAAAATCATACGGGTTCTGAAACTTTTTAACACAATAATGTAAACATTATAAGAATTTCTAAAATGAGACGAAAAATCATATTCAACCACATGATAAACTCTGAAAACCAACCTGCATCAAAATTCATAGTGTATAGGACAGTGTGATCTAATGTTTACCTTCACCTTAACCAATTTTCATATTTAAAGCATTAAGTTCGATATTGAAAAATACAAAAGGAAAATATTCCAACTTTTTTCTTTTTTCATGGTCCTCTTCCAAGTCATTTCTGACATTCGTGTGGGCCATCTACAGGGTATCACCGTATTCTAACCATAGTGTGGGATCAAGTTTTCATCTCGTGGGACCTCCACAGAAATAAAATTCGACCCCCTAGGGTTGGATTTGAACCGGTCATTGCAGTTAACAGGTTGTAAAGACTTGCGCCTCAGCTCCCCGAGCTACAGACGGCCCATATTTATTAATATGGCTAATATTTCAACAGAGAAACTATCGAATTAATCAAAGACGTTAGGAGCTGCTGCAACAACTTGTTGCTTGGAGGGGATTAATACAAAACCCCTTAAAATTTACCGTTTTCCCAAATATTTTTGTTAACTGAACTCTCTAGACTTTTAGGAGCAATTTATTGTACAATAACATATCTTTGAATAATGTTTTACAACAATTGATTATTGGTTGACTTTATGTAATTGATTGTTGGGGGATAGTCCCATTGGGGGTCAAGAAATATTTAAAAATAGCAGTAAAACTATTTATTTATAATCAACGTTTCGCAAAACTTTACAGGGTTTCATCAGGGCCTACTTGAGAACAAGACATAAAGATTGTTAAATATTTAAAAAAATACTAGAATATATATGCAATGTGTGTAAAAATAATTATATAAAAATAAAAAAAACATAGTTAACTAAAGGAATAAAAATATAAATAAATTATTTCTATTTATATTGTTCTCTGCATTTTTTAACTTACATTTTTATTTTATTTTTAAATTGATACTCTTCCTATATTCTAGTGGTCTTATCATATTTTAAAATGATTGTATGGTGTTTTAATTTAGCCGTGATGAAGTCCAGCACTATGGCCAACCAACATCTTCCAATTGTGGCCGATTATTACTTCTAAAAACATTTTACAAGAATGTTTTCGAAAACAGAAAATTTCAAGGAATACTCTCCAGTTCAGAAAGTAAATTTAGAAATACGGCCAACACTGATGGAAAATTACAGTTTTGTGTAACCCCCTCCAAGCAACAAGTTATTGCAGCCTCAAACATCTTCGATAAATCCGATAGTTTCTCTGTTGAAATATCGCCAATAAGACTGCCCTATATACTATGAATTTTAATGTAGGTTGGTTTCCAGGGTTTATTGTGTGATTGAATCTGATTTTCCATCATATTTTAGAAATTCTTACAGTGGTTTTGTTGAAAATGTTCAGAACCAGCACGATTCTCTTGAAACTCACAGAGAAGAGGTTTATGGACTCGATTTAGCTAAATCTTATCTCAAAATGTTGGTAGCTATAGAGATTTGCATTTTTCAACTGGTGGTGTCAGCATCTCAGATAAAAGTTTCTTACAATTTACCTGTAATTATTTCGAATATAAACTGAGCAATAATAGCCAGAAACATGTGTAGTTAGTATTTTTTAAATTATAGATTAATAACATTATGGAATAATTTCTGTTCAGCAGATAAATAATGAAAACAAATTAAAAAATTAGGATACCTTAGGTATACACTTTAAATATAATAAATAAAGCTAAATATTATAGCTTGATGGGTTAAGGAATAAAAACCTTTAGTTTCCCAAAATAGGAATGATGGATTCACTTGGTTGTACTGAAAAAGCTCATGTATGTAATTAATTATGATGGTAAATCTCAGCAATTTTTTTTTTCCGTCGATAAGAAAAAAATCATTTTGTGCTTAAAGAATAATTATTTTTTATATATATTTTTTCATGAAACAGATTAGAAACTCCCTTATTGGAATGAAAATACAGGAAAGTGCTACGAACTTTTACAACTTTGTAAAATAAAATCACATTCTTAGTTTACTGCAGAAACTATCCTTAAAGACTATAAAGGCTTACATAGACATAAAACATCACGCCTGGATCCAAAACATCCATCCAATTCCTTTCATATAAATCGAAATCGCCTAACTTTCTCGAAGTTATGACATTAATAAAAACTAATACTCGGCAATTACGATATTCCTTGTGCTACAGATCTGTCCAA
Source organism: Halyomorpha halys (assembly GCF_000696795.3). Classification (NCBI taxonomy): domain Eukaryota; kingdom Metazoa; phylum Arthropoda; class Insecta; order Hemiptera; family Pentatomidae; genus Halyomorpha; species Halyomorpha halys. Next base: position 630,472 of record NW_027107174.1, read on the forward strand.
GACCAGCTAGTCTTTCCACGAAAAAAAAAAAACAGCTTAAAATTGTACATTTTTATAACATTACAAACTTTAGAAAAATAGTTATCAGATTATCATCCGTTACAATATCAAATATTTATTTAGATTTTTTCCATAATTTGTATAATTTAATATGATATTCAAAATAATATTGATCTTTTGAAGTTATTTTTCCACCCATGTTTACAGTTGGCCAACTCCTGTTACTAAAGTCCAATAAAACATACTCTATTCCTTCAAATGTCGCTCGTTCAAATAGGTTTTTTTTTTTTTTCTCAATTATACTCATGTTTATTAATACAATTATACCTATGTATAATAAATTATTTTATTCTTAGAGAGATGAGTATGCTTTTCTAAATAAAATAACCCTTCAATATTCTACGTTTTGTTTGAAATTAAACAATGACAAGTAAAATTATCAGCCTATTTAACTCGAATACAATTGTACAAAGAAAACCACCATTCCGGTTCCTCTGGCTCTACTCATTTAGTCTTAGCACAGTTCTATCACAAAAATAACAGTTCCTTCTAAAAAAAATGAAGGTACTTTTGAAGGCACATTTCACTATAATCAAGATACAACTGTCCTTCCTAATTAATGTTATTTTTATAAAATCGTCAACTTAAATTGCTGAAATCAGCAACTAACATTTATTTATGAAGCGTTAGGCTATAGCTAAAAGTAATACTTAGTTAGTTCTATCTTTAGTTTTAACTTAAAAACTAAAAAAAAAATAATATTATTATAATTAATTTTAACTTTTCCTATTTCTGACATATGGCCCAACTTTGTTTTCTGAGGTCAATCGATTAATTTCAGAGGTGCTGAAAATGAAAATAAAATCGATTTCACTTTAACATTTTGGATTTCTAACATATTGGGGTTCCTATATATTTTTTCGGGGGTATCGAAAATAAAAATAAAATCGATTTTCTGATTACGCGCTTGCGATTTGATTTATTTTAACTTTCGGATTTCTAGCATATTAGGGTTCCTTTATATGTTTTCAAAGGTCCTGAAAATGGAAATAAAGTCGATTTTATTTTAATTTTTTACATCCCTGAGAATATATGTATGGACCCTAATAAGTTAGAATTCCGAAATATTAAAATAAATCGATATACAGTCACGCGATCATAAAATCTATTTTTTTGTTCATTTTCAACTCCTCCGAAATCTTATGAAGGGGTTCTAATGCGTTAGGGTAACCACTAATAGAGTCAAAGAATTAGTTCCAGTTTTTTAGAGGAACTAATTCAGTTATTGACGGTTAGCTACCACTAAATGTAACAACTAAATTAATTGTTCGTTTAAATGGACAACACACCACTAATTTAGTTGGAAAATTTAGAGGTAGCTAACAATCAATAACTAAATTAGATTCAATTTTTTAGGGGAAATAATTCTGACAAATATTTAGGTAACTAAATATTAGCTAGCTAATCCCCAATTCTGCTGATCAGTGAATTTAATATCAAATTTTTTTTAACTGCAATAGTCGATGTCTCTGTTGACTTAACTCATCTCGGATATATCCATTTATTGAAAGTGCCATTTATATTCTAGTTTTTATATCATGAATCAACCATTAATAAAATTAGGAAAGAACGGTTATTTGTTAAATTGATATTTGACCTAATCCTACTAGAAAGAAATGTTTCCATCACAAAATGAATCATAGAGGTCCGAAGAATTTCTTAAAAAATATTGAAACTTTTTTAGTATCATGATATCATTTTACTCATATTTTTCCTTTCAATACTTCTTACGGATTGGGAAAACCTCTCCCAAAGCTAATTTACTTCAGATTTTAAAAAAAATAAACGATTATAATTTTATTTACGAAATAAACTTTACCCTGATGAAATAAATTTTAATAATGATTATTTTTGTGAATTTAAAGTTTTTAAAATACTAGGAGTCCTTTTTTTTATTGTCGAATAGATTAATCAGTCTTAATGAGATAATGATCTAGAATTATTATCTCGATTTCAATACTTTTATAGAGAGAGAAAATATTATTCATTCAATTATTCATCCAATGTTTTTCTTTTTTTTTCCACTATTATGTATTTACATAACCAATTATATTTCCTCCTTTAATCATCCTCTAAAACATTTTTCCTTTTTTATTCCCTCTTTGACAAACATAGAATGAAATTAAAATATAAATAATAAAATAACAATATACAGACACGCAAATCTATCTTTTCACACATAAGTACTATTTGATTTAAATTTTAAAATAACTAAGTGCTATAATTATAATAGTAGTATAATTTCCTCATGATAAAAATGTAATTGATAAA
>NW_027107174.1:632852-635910 GCF_000696795.3 Halyomorpha halys
AAATGTTGTTGTTATCTCTTTTGTTCTATAGCCCTGATGAAGACCTGAAACTTTGGTTGAAACTCGGCATAAAATAAATAAATATGGTTTTGTTTTTTTATTTTTGTCCTTCCTCCCCCCCCCCCCCCAACAAACTTCTCCAATCATTAATCTACGGTCAACTATCTACACCTCACTAATAATACTAAGTTTTAAAGTAGAGTAAATTTGCTAAAATATGAGCTCTAAAAGAGCTTTTTACGTTTATTAGTAGCAGAGATACAGTTTATTGAAACAGCAACGTTTCATAAAAAAAATTGTTAGTTAATGATTTTATTTTGGGATATCGATATCTTAGAAACCATAGGACGTACAGATGTATTTCAACACTCACATTAAAGCAAGTTTAATGTACTATAAAGTAGTTTATTACAGAATAGTCAGTATAGTCCTGTCAGAATAGTCCTGGGCAGAATAGCCTGTATGGAGTTTTTTTAAAAGGGTTATGTCTCATAGTAAATTAAGGTAAGGTAAATTATAAATAATAATGTTAAATAATTAAATTGATTGTAGGATCATACAAATATTTATTTCTAAATACAATTTTTAAACAATGCAAATTTATAAAAGATAGTTTTAATAGTTTATTCAAACTGTCAAAATTTGGAAAAAGGGCTATTCATTACTAATTTTAATCTTTACTAGATATAGCTACCATTGGAAGAATCGGAGCTTTTTTATAATCTAACAGAAGGCATTTTGTTTATGTAGAAATTGAAATTTTTACAGCTGAATAAATAGTTGCTACATCTAGTAAAAGGCATCTAAAGGAAGATTTCAATCAAAAAGAATGTAAACTTTCCTTAAAAACAATCATAAAACGTTAAAAACTATAAAAGCTTATCACATCAATCTGAATACTTCGTCCACTTGAATCATTTTTCCTTAATGGCTGAGATAATCAATCAAAGACTGCATTAATCGCGGAGATATTTTTAAGAAATACATTAAAATAAGTAAATGGAAAATTCTAACTTTTAGTAGCTCCAAAGACTCTTTTTTTTTTAAATTAAAATTTAAAGTGCCTATTTCTAGTATATCTACCGGTTACTTAATACAGGTAAATGTGTTGTCGATCCATTATTATAGAAGGTCCTGTATTAATCAGACATAAGTAAAGCTCATAGAAGGAATTGACCGTGAGTGGCGAGAAGGTATCCATCAGCCGCTATCTTATCAGGGACACAGGGATACTAATGGCCGCCCCACCATCACTGTCCCCTAGCATTAACCTTATTGCCCCGTTAAGGGTAGTTCTTCAATCTCAGCCCTCCTCTTTGCCTTTAGTCTCATAATTCCACTAATCCTTGCCTGCCGTTATTAATCTTCATTTTGCATCCCTTATATGAGGAATAGATAACTCCGGAGGTAGATAAAGAATGTTGACAAAAATGTGTAAGCAAGATGACCTGAAATATGATCCTCTAATTTGATTAGATTTAGATTGTTTAAAAATAAAAAAATAAAGGACTGGGTGAGTTTTTTTTTCGGTAGTGTCTAATGATTCTAAATAAGAATGATACTATATGTATCACATATTTTATTTTATTTTGTGAATTCATTGTTATTATTACGAATTGTGATGAAAAGTACAAAAAATATTTTTAAATTTTAATGAATTTGTTTTACTACCAACAAAGCATTTCCACCACATATGTAAAAATTATATACTGTTTAAATAAAATAAATTGTATCCAATTAAGTCTCAATACTCTTTTTAATAACAATTTAAAGGTCGACCATCCCTAACCCATGGATGTCTTTATTATATTTAAATACTATATATACCATATACTTTTAATTGCAATTAATTTAAACACTGATATCACTTACTTATCAACAGTATTATTTAGAGATTATTAGAGAAATGATAAAGTATTAATAAAGAATGCTGAGACAGGATACATTTTATTTTATTTAAATAAGAAAACCAGTCGCAATCAAGTTAAAAGATTATATACTGTTTTATAAAAATCAGTTTTTTTTTTTATTTCAAATTTTATTATTGATAAATATTACAATCTGCGACAACATTGTTGGGCAATAAATAATAGTGATAACTGATTACATTCATACTAAAATAAAATTACATAAGAATAAAAATAAATAAATGAAAAAAAAATTACATAAAAATAAGTAAAATCTCTCTCTAAATATATACAAACAGAAGGATAAAGAAAATAAACATAATCAAACTATGTACATGAAAAAATAAATAAATAAAATAATTACCAATGTCATTTACACTCTTGTCTACAATATGTACACTATCGACCTGAGGATCCCTGAGCCCACTCTATCCCCTACGTATGAGGGATAGAGCAAAGCTGTTTGAGATCCCAGCGCATCTCTCTCACCGCCAATAAAAATCAGTACGGCAAATTGTCTGTATTTTATTGGAATCTAAAAAACAATACTTGAAACTACTTAGAATTTGCTATGATTTCGCGCTGGTGGTTTTTATTTATTTAGTGAGTGACGTCAGACGTGGAACAAGTACAATTTATATGTAGATATGTAATTATTTATTACTATCTAATGAATTGATAAGTAAATGTATTGCATAAATTCTGTTATGTAATAACTAAAATTATTTACATAGCTTCCTATTTTCCTCCTACGTATTAATGAGTCTGCCATGTATAGCTAGGGGGAATAAAAAGTGGCGGCTGTTTAGAAATGTATAAAAAAAAAATTAATTTTTTTATTCGGAGCTCCGTATCATCAAAACTACATTTAACACAAGAAAGCCTAATAATACTAATTATTGGAGAAGTTTGTCGGGGGGTGGGGTCAGCAAAGAACAACATAAATAAACAAAACCATATTTATTTATTTTATGTCAACGTTACGTTTCTAGCGAATCCTTTGTCTGTCCGTAGCTCACTCTGGCGAACCTTTCTAAGCATCAATCAGTTATAGGCCTACCTTCTACGCCATAACGTGAGCCTTTCTCGTTCTCATATTTCTTACATTATTCTTTTCCCATTCTCCATATTCTACCTTTTTCCTATATATA
>NW_027107174.1:636540-637438 GCF_000696795.3 Halyomorpha halys
ATATATACACACACACACACATATATATTTATATTTTTAAGTATAGGTAATTCAGATTTAAGTCACTCACTATTTTTCATTGTCTGTCATATTGTTCAATTTGTAGATTCAATTTATTTATTTATTTTTTCAGTTTTTAGACACTAATTGCATATCTTATATTATACATATCTTCTTACCTATATGGTATTATATTTCATCTTTCACTGTTTTCAATCTACTAATATCTAATTCCACGATTATCAATTAATTTAATTTTTTTGTTTTACTATTCAATTATTAGTTATCAATTTTTTATCATTTAAGATTCAATTAAATATTTTGTATAATTCCAAATTTGTTTGTATACTATTCCTTTTCAATTTTATGTTTCTCTAAATGTTGTTGTTATCTCTTTTGTTCTATAGCCCTGATGAAGACCTGAAACTTTGGTTGAAACTCGGCATAAAATAAATAAATATGGTTTTGTTTTTTTATTTTTGTCCTTCCTCCCCCCCCCCCCCCAACAAACTTCTCCAATCATTAATCTACGGTCAACTATCTACACCTCACTAATAATACTAAGTTTTAAAGTAGAGTAAATTTGCTAAAATATGAGCTCTAAAAGAGCTTTTTACGTTTATTAGTAGCAGAGATACAGTTTATTGAAACAGCAACGTTTCATAAAAAAAATTGTTAGTTAATGATTTTATTTTGGGATATCGATATCTTAGAAACCATAGGACGTACAGATGTATTTCAACACTCACATTAAAGCAAGTTTAATGTACTATAAAGTAGTTTATTACAGAATAGTCAGTATAGTCCTGTCAGAATAGTCCTGGGCAGAATAGCCTGTATGGAGTTTTTTTAAAAGGGTTATGTCTCATAGTAAATTAAGGTAAGGTAAATTATAAAT
>NW_027107174.1:637593-642566 GCF_000696795.3 Halyomorpha halys
TGTGAATGAAATAAATGTTTTGAGACTATAATTTGGATAGTGTTTTGAATTATTTAGTAGTTTATTACGTTATCTGGTACCTGATCAATTGATTTTACATAGAATATAATGATATAGTTAATAGTTATCGATCTGAATTAAAAAGCATGAGGTGTTGTGCTTAAGAAAGATATCGAGGATCAGAAAGTGATTGCTCATACTACCACAAGAGATCGTACTGTATTCTACTGAAGGTACTCTCTTTGTATTACCTTGACGAGTAGTGTTCGTGACAAATGGTCGTTGAAGAAGATGCCTGGTCCCGGTGACATAGACGAAATAACAGTTGGCTTCCTTTGATCTTAGGGTATTGGATCTGTGTCGTGCGCTGGTTATTTGACTTTTGATTATACTCTGGCCTTATTGGACAAAGGTTAAATAGTAATTTCATGTACGTACCTTTTTTATATCGTTATTATTATTTTTTTTTTGTTATGCTTTTTGAAGTTTACAAAAAGTTATATATCGAAAAGTAGGTGATAATTTGAAACCTCATTTTGTTTTTAAGTGAATGTAGCTTAAAACAAAATTTATGGCCAGAGTGAACTTTCAAACTTAGTCCAAAGTATATTGAAGGTTATTTTTCAATTTTTAAGTACAAAAACATCATTATTCTTTATGAAGTAAAATGAAGGGACGTAGTCTTTTGGCGAAGGCAATTTTGACCCCTTCTATGTAAATAGAAATTTAGTTTTACAATTAATACAATTTTTTTTCTTGCATTTTTTTAATCAATCAGAAAACTTTTTTTTCACTCAATCTACAAATTCGCTTCAATGTAGCGTATTCTGCCATCATACATGTTATACAAATGCAAATAATTGAACTGATACAAGTGAGTTTCATCTGAAGTTAGGCAAAAAGAATATTTCAAATTATGGTATTCATACAAGTAAAACTCAAGTAATATGTTTCGGAAGAGGTTTTCCTAGTTTGCGAAAATTGCCATTTTCTAACACTACAAAGTTCATTGCAATTACCACGACTTACCTCACAAAAAAGCTTGTATATTCCGAGATCATCATTTCGACTTATTAAAACTTTTTTTGGGGCACAATTTTCTAGGAGGACAACCCCATCATTAAGCCCATAGAAGAAGAATATTCGAAAAAAAAGTTCAAAGTTATAAATAGTGTATACGTTTCACAACCAATTCTTCTTGATCCAAAAAACATTTTCTTTCCTGCATTAGTATTACAAGTTTTTCATTTCTTGCACGACAAGTTAATGGTAAGTTGTTCTGTTAAATTTAAATTTCATTTGTGTGCACCAACGAGGTCTTGTCGGGGAATTTCTATTGAAAACCAAACTCATTAGGCATTAAGTGAACCATGATAGTACTAATATTTTATTCGGATCTCTCACGGGTAGTAAAATGAATTAAATTTTATACAGGTTCGAATATTCTTGTTTTCCCTGGGCGCGCACAAAACTTCCAAGTTCCAGTTGGATTTTGGACTGGTCTGATGTCGGATAAAAGCTGTGTTTTTAATTTACGCCTTTTTCCACATGCTTTTTACCTGTCCACAATGTGCATTAGAAGGATGTCTATTCCTCTGTACCCCTTGATTGAGTTTCGGTTGATAAACATGCAGTGAGAAAGATCAACTTGGTAGAATATGTGCTCTGTACTTGGTCATAAGAAATATCTATATGTGTTTTACAATTTGAGGCTCCCAGACGAGTCTTCTAGGTTTAGATGACACTATTTTAGGCAAATAAAAATAATAAAATCCTGAAATAATGCCTACTGATAAACGTTATCATAAGTCAATCTGTAATGGAAATCTTTATAGTATTCCCTGGAATTGTAAAGATGTCTTAATGTATTCTTTTAATTCAATAGTTCAATATTCAATATATTCATTCATAACATAGAATATTGAGTTTACTGTTTCGAGTAATACTTTTAACAGGAAAGATTGAATGCTTCGTATATTTGAGGATTATGCAGAGCACCACAGCTCTTTAAATTATGGATATGAAGGTACATTATAAATGTTTCTTAAAGAAAAACGATTTACCATTATATATACCATTTAAATTACGTTATCAGATAGATTCATGCCGATACGCCGAAAGTGGTATGGAATATCTTTAAAAAAAAAAAAATAGATTTTCAATTAAAGGTTAAATAATCATATTGATGTTGGCAACAAAAAACAAATAGCAGCTATAATACAGGCTCCATTTGTAAATGTTACTGTCTCTTTAGGTACAAGTTAACTTTGGCATTTCTTTTTTTTTTTTATCATGATATGCAAGTTTTTTTTTTGAACGATAAAGAATAATTCTCTGTTAAAATGGATTGGAAAAAAAGAATCTGTGTATATTATATTTACGTGATCATTAAAATTTAATGTCGTTAAGACTTGGCTTTTTGTTGCCTTTTAGTGTAATCACTAGGCAATCAGTTTGAAGAGATAGAATATTTAGTTTACCAACACGCATATGATTAGTTGCTCGGCAAAGGTTTGTTAAATTAGAGTCTTAGATTGTAGGACACTTTTCCCGAGTTCATCAAAAATCTATATTCCATTTTCATGAAAATAATACCTTCCGAGACGGCAACTGCTCCGTATAGTTGCGGAAATTTAATAAAACAAATTATGTGGGGATATGTGTTTTTCACCTATGCCCGAATTCTCATGTCATGAATAATGATATATTTACCAATAGATTCATGACAAAATAGGGCTCATATTGTTAAATAATTTAAACGTGGCCGTAGAAGGGACCGTGTTTTCGTGGTGTTGAATTTTTCAATATGCATTAGTTTGGTTACTGTCAATAGGTAGCCATTATACGTACACTATCGTCTTTTCTCAACGAGTTACAATTTTAAATAATTTACATCCCCTTTTTCATATTGCGAACTCATATTATTAATTTACTTGTTTATATAAATTCTAATGCACACAAATGAAGGATTGCGCTACACTATTGCACAAATAGATGTCATGCATAGTATAATTATTTAATTATCAAGTACTCCGTGCGTATATACAGATTTAAGTACGGTAATGTTGCCTTTATTTATCTTATTTTTTTTTTAGTTTCCCATATTTTAAATATAAAATATAAAAATACAGTTATATTATATTTTTTCATTATATTTCTTATTTTGATAACTATGTACACATACACGATTTTATTTACAGGGTGAATATATGTTTACAATTATTTTTAATTTGATTTTCGCTGGGTCACAACAGTGACCTTGATGTATATCTTTTAGGGATAATGTTAATTTTCTAATCATCACTAGTTCTTCAGCGAACCTAACTATTGAATTTCTTTTGGGGTATATTATTTTACACATTTTGATATTATATATCAGATATTGAGACTAATTCATAACGAGCAACAACAATTGTAAACAATTGTTTACCAATTTCGGCGATTTACGTGGAAAAGGTATAGAAAATCGAAAAACCTAAAGACCACAATCGTTTAAGAATTAAAAACAATGAGAGCAAAATCGTCAATGTTAAACCCATTTTAGTCTGCTTGGTTGGTCGAGGAAACGCATGTGACAGATTCTTGCGGGAAATGGAATTCAGAATGATTTTTTTTTTTGTTCAATTTTTCGCATCCGTTTATAAGCAAATTGTCCAAAACCGTGTTAACCATCATAAGATATACTGTAATTAGGGAAAATCTGGCGTTTGAGCGTAATTATGAAAAAATTACCTCCATTTACAACCGTTGTTCAATAATTAGTACCACCTTATAACGTATAGAATCCCAGACCCTCATGAGTTGTAGCAGTACAGATTTTTATTTTTTTCTGTCCACAGTACATATATCAATAGGTTATTCAGTAAGTATATAAGTTTTTAAGTAACTTGGAATTTAATTATTTTCACTTAATACTAACCATCATATTGTTATTCTCAAAAATAACAAATTTCTAGCTTTTATTGCATTAAATGAAATATATTTATTTCAAAGGTTAATTATTTACTTTAAATTTAACATTTGTCCGACCTGATTATTTGCGAAAATAAAGCAGATATTTATTCCTTTGATGCATTTTCAATGCTTTGTAGTGATGTTTTGATTCATAATGATATTTTCCCTTGTAATGAGGTTTTGTTTATTTGATATTAATATCCAATCTAACTGTGTGTCGTTTAATTAATTTTAACAACGCATCAAACGTTATTACTGCCGTCTGTATTATTATAGAATGTTGTAACAATTACAATCAATCATTAAAGAATATATAGTTAGTAATATCTGTAAAAGAGTTTTATTTTACCAAACACGAAATTAAAATTAATAAGACTGCTCATAATGTATAAAGAGATTACATAACATTCACTCCTCACCATTTTAAATAAGTAATGGAAATGTACATTAAACCAGCACCGTATTATTAAAATAAAATCTCGTTTATAATATTTTTTGATGTTGGCATTATTTAAAAACAAACATGGAATATAATTTGTATTCATTTTAGAGGAAATAATGTTAATAATATGTTGCAAAGGCACGTGGTTCTTGTTGATGGATGCCTGATTACCTCTGGCGTCACGCGAATTCACGTTGATTTAACCTTAAGCGATTTTAACTGTAGATAGGAGAAAATATTTTTATAATGAACTTAGTTTATTTCATCAAGGTAATTTTTTTTGCTTTGGATAACTATTATTTTAAAATGAAATAAGGAACGCTATATATTCATGTATGATCAATTAAACAAACCACGGAATCTGGAGAGAAATATTATATGGAAATAAATATTAATATGGAAATAAGTAACTTATTTGTGAAATGCAGGTGTGTATTTTGGCAGAAATGGATATTACTGTGATTATTACTAGTTTCAATATAGTTGATTTATTATTTTATGAGCTTCAAGATCATGCAAAATGTATATCATAAACCGTCATGAACATTTTATATATTTAGGTTTAATTATCTACACT
>NW_027107174.1:642616-650539 GCF_000696795.3 Halyomorpha halys
TCAAATATTTCTTAAAATTTATAATTTTATAAAATTTTATTGGAATTTGTTGGGGTTCGAAGCCGGCCGTGGTAGATAATTATTTTCTGTTTTATTGTAGCTGTGAGTCAGCCTTGTGGATTCGGGCGTCCTCCGGGGTCCACTCAGCTTTATGAAATGGGTATCCTTAATTGGGTAAAAATCTAGTGGTCGAGTATGATTCTGACCAAATCATATCCTTGCACCACAACCTACAACAACGGTCTAGTTCCTTCAACAACAGTTCTTTTTACGAAGTATCCAGATCCTTCATGGGTTGTAGTAGTACATTTTTTTTTTTATTATAGGAAATAGTATTTTATTGTCATTTAAAATATGCTAAAAAACTAGAAATATTCCTAAGCTTATGCTTAAGCGAACCTTCTCTGCTTTTAGTAAGAATTCGGTTTGTACATAAAAATTTTAAACTTGCAAGTAACCGTTCAAGATCGAGAAGACAACCACCATTTTATGTCATAATTGACCAGATAAAAGTAAAAGTTGAAGAAACCATTGTCCAATGGTTTGCTGCCATTCATTCCATCAGTTTTCTTTATTTTTTTATTTTTTGGTTTGTCTTTTCCTCGTCATCTTTCGCGCTAGTTGCAGGCGACTGATAGTTATAGTTTCTTAAGCATCATTCATCAATATTACCTCATTCATCAATATTACCTATTGCCCACAACTGTGTGGCAGATTGTAATATCTATCAATAAATAAATCTATCAAAAGAAAAAAAGTTTCTTAAACCTGCCATCTTTCTTATCAAATGTGTTAAACATTTAATTTTTAATCAATCTATTTAGAACATGCTGAGTTCTCGAATTGTTTGTATCCACACAGTTTGTTGACTAAAAGGACAGTAACTGACAACAAAATGAGATCCACCCACTTATCCCAAGTTTGTAAAGGAATTAGGATGCAAAGCAAATTACACTTGTTTCTCTATTGGTGAAAACTGTTAAATCTGGTTGCCAGAGATTAGGGAATTTCAGTAATATCCTATAAATTCGTCAAGCTCGAATTATTTAGCGAACCAAAAAAGTGATGGGAATCAAGTGAGAAATTTTATTTATAAAAATTGTATTCATACTTTTTACGGTCATATTTTAAAAAATTGTTGGCGGACTTACTGCTTGTGTAGCACAATTTATTCCCTAATAAATCCACTTTTCTTTAGATCTTTCTATTTCATAACAGTGACAAAACTCTGGTACTTATTCCGATGCGTAATTTTTTTTTTACTCTAATTTAATGAGACTAATTTTTTTTTTTATAAATACGAAAAATATAAATTAGAAACATTTTTATTTTGTTTGAAATGACATTGAATTAAAAACAAAATATTTTACGGTTTTCTTTTTTCTTTTTGATTTATAGTAATGGAACCCTTAGAAAGTGCATATTATTCTATTTAAAATAAAAAAAGATGCAAACTGCACGTGCATATTCAAGGTTAGAAGGTATTTATACTGTTCTTTCACTGATTCAATTTTGAATCAAGGTATCATTGAAGTCAATTTCTAGATATTTGAATGATTTCCCTTCTGTATTTAAGAAACATTTCAAGAAGAAGTTTGCTCTTGTTTACCGTACAATACATGCTAATGCAATGAATATCAAAAGAATAATCTATATATAATATTATTTCTTTATTCACTTTGGTTAGTTTTGTGTTAACATTAAATGCATGATGAAACTTCTGATATAAATTTACTAGTAAATATTGTAATATTACTATGTATAAAACAGTATACCGTAATTATTATATCATAATGGGCATAAGTATCAAGAATAATTTTATGAAATTCACAGGAAACTTAGGTAACATACTGACAGTGTATAGTACAAAACATACCCATAGTTTCGAATCCACAACAACAATTAATGAAGAGTTTCTAACAAAGATAAAAGATAAAAGTAGTATTCGGTAGATTAGTTTGCATAATTGAAATTTTTAACAGGAAAATGGCATCGGAACTGCCATTATTAATCCCCATGAGTAAGAAGTATATTTTATTTGTATTATTATTTTTTTTTATGTTAATGCATGTTCTGTAAGTTGTACACTTTCTATTCCATCAGAGCACTTTCTATCAGTTTGGAGTCATTTACTACATCTATCATAAAATATTTTACTATGATGATGTGAAATTTGGAATAAATGATCTGTATTAATGTGATTTTATATTTGTCCGGAAGATGTCTAAATTGAAATGATTAAATTGGGTTCAAGTTAAATATTACCAAAATTTAACTCTAAGTGGCCATGTTGATATACGAAAAGCGTAAGCAGTTGGAAAGAGCAGCTTAAGAGATATTCAATGATACCTAGATAGCCTGTACAATCGATTGAAACGGCTCCTGGAAGGCAAAACAGTAAAACCGTCCGAACTCGGTGCCGGAGTACTTCTGACGAGGAAGTGGCTTGCCAATACAAGTGAATGAAGAAGAAATTGAGATGGCTGTTTAAAAGCAAAGAAAGATCTTTGCCTATCTTTGTGCATAGAGAATAAGATTTATCTGAAGTCTTGTTATCAATGTGCGATGTTCGCCAATCATCACTACATGTTCGCCAATCATAGCGTCGCCGGAACACTAGGGCTCGTCATAACTCAGGGTGAAACGTGGTAGAATTAATCATAAATTATCGGTAAACCCCTTCGATCGGCATTTGACAACCATCAACTCGGCTCCAGCAACCGTTGCCACGACCTGTTGTGCCAAGTTGCACTTTTTCCTTACATTTTTTAAACATCATTTTGTTCGGTATCCTTGGTTACGTAGTCCTACTGTAAAAATACAATATTTTTTACATTGTACAACCGTTCATCATATAAAAATTGTTATAAGTTGGTAACGGATCTTCGTATAAATAAAAACCTAAATATATATTTAATTATATTGAGAAATATTTAGCAATAAAGATCCTTTAAATTGATGGAAGAAAAATCATAATACAAAACTTTGTAGTCATATTTATTATTTTGGAAAAAAATTATTAAAATATAAAACGTAAATTAGAAAAACAAAATGACCAATAATTTAAAAAAAAAAATTACTTGACCAAAAGCATCTTTAAAGTGTTCATGAGAAAAGTGTTCTTTTTTAAAAGTAAACAGCATACGAAGATGGAATAAGGCCACATATTTACCGATATTTTTCACTATACAGTGACTGTTCAATTGTAATTGTAGTGCGATGCTTAGTAGTCAGAATTCTTTCTCGCTAAACTGTCTATTTAACACAAAAGGAGTTTGTATAATCGCAATAGTTGTTCTTGATATTTGAATTTAATATTATTAAAATATTAAACATTTAACATTCAATTTACAAAATTTATATGTAAGTTCACTCATAGAGGTCACATGTGCCTACTTAACACCAGGTCTGTGGACTGGTCCTGCATTCATTTCGTCAACTCCTTCCAGAAGCGGTAAATCGGTCTTGATTAGAAGTAGCGAGGAATATAATGCTAAGGTAATTACAGTAATATTTACATAATTTCCAGGCCGGAAGTCGTCATGTCGACATTTGGATGATTGGTTGGTTGTTGAGTCCATCGCCCTGCTCAATGAGCTTGTTCCCAATAACCAAGTCCCTTCCTCTTTGCAGCTGTGAATTAGCTTATTTCTTATCTTTGCCATTTTCATCTGTCTACTCAGGGTGTAGGGAATAATTTAAAAAAATTAAAAAATACCTGGATTTGCCATAACCTATCAGTATTCTTTAGTAACTCAGATATTTAGTAACTATTGAAAATATTATGCTTAAAGTGTGCAGTAAAAAAATATATATATTATTTTTACGTGTACATTTCGCTCGGTGTTGTAGTCCTTCTTGAACAAGATTGCATAGACATAAGACAAATCACAATAAAGTAATATTATTACTATCATTTTTCTACTATTTTTTTGTATATGCACTCTTTCTGTTAGTTATAATTCTGCTAGTTTTATTCTATTGCGATATAAATGGAAATTATATTTTGCAGGAATATTTATAGTAGAATAAAGCACATAATTTATTTTAAATTTATATAATTATGTTAATATAATTTTATATTATAATAATAAGAACAAGGCCTTACACCTGCAATAAACGCGGGTTGATACGGAATCACCTATTTTGTGAAAATTAAATGTTCAAACTGTTTTAGTGTTTGTTGATATTTGAGTCTTAGTTGAAATGTTTTAACTGGTAAATATAATGGTATCTCAAAATGCACTTTTAAGCGACAGAATTTTCAAATATTTTCCCTGGGGACTTTCCATCTCCTCAAATAAGGTTGGGGGTGGGCCTCACATAATTCAATTTCTGGCTTAATGGTTCACAGAAAATAAAAATTGATAACCTAGAAAAATGTTACCTACGTATGTATTTATATTTATTTATATCACTTGGACCCATTTATAAGCCTATGACTTAGTGTCCCTTCCAATAAAAAAAAGAAAAAGAAAAAGTTCATATTTCACTAAAAGTTATTACTTAAACATTAATAATTTCTTAATGCAAATAACTAAAACATTAAATTTAATAACGTGTGATTGTTATAGTGAACTTTTAGTCCAATGCAAGCACCATACAACATGGTAACATTTAGACTTAGACGGGCATGACTAAACAGATGTATATAGAAAGCAATTAAAGTGGTATCGGCATTGAACCTTCTTGTTCGCTTAGCCTTTTTTATTATTAATAATAATTTCTATATTTATAGATTTTTTTCCTAATAATAGTAATGGTATAAAAGTAAGTTTCCTTGTTTAATAGCGCGGTTTGAAAGATGTTGTTTTTTTAATTATAACTTACTAAAGCTGACTTCAATAAAAATAAATACTTTTGATGCTAATTCCATTTTTTATAATGAATAATGATGAAAAGAAGTGAAACGAGAAATCTCTCGAACTGAACTCATATTATAAATGATGATTACAAGAGAAGTTGCAGTCCATCTCTGGCCCTATCACGACTTGCTTATTCTACTCTAATTGAAACATAATTCGCCCCGACTTGAAATTGTTCATGAACTGCGCACTATATTGAGTTCCATCAAGTTAACGAATACCAAATAATTTACAGGGGGAAAAAAAAACCTCCCGATCTAGGGCATGATTAAGAGAGAAATAACTTTGTTAATTACAGAACCCCCGATAGCCGACTGCGAGGCTGACGGAACCGAAATATAAAAGGTTAATGGATTCATCCTTGCTGCATTGTGTGAGGCACTGATTGGATAAACAACTCATTAAAGGCCGTCAGCTACTTAACGTTCAGCGGAGGCTTCTTTCAACTCCTCAGTTTAGTTGAGTTAAGATAATTGGACTTGTTTAAAAATTGCTCACGTCTGACTCTCCATGTGGTGCTTGTTCTTCAGTAAGGCATTCAGTCAATAAATCCTTCTTATTTAGGTTCAGATCAACCGTATCCGACTTTAGTAACGTATAATTATGGATGGAGAAATAAATGGTTAGGTTTGAGGAGCGCTTTGTTAATACAACATAAATTATTTAAAAGAAAGATAAATTATTAAAAAACCTTCAGACAAAGAAATTTTCTTCAAATTATCACAAAATGTGTTATAACAATTTTTTTATTCTCAACCATCTTTTATTTTTTTAATATCTTTATTGCAATTTACAACTGTATATATTACTGGTCTCGTGACCATCTTCTTTTCAGGCTCCTCGGAGGATTGTCAGGAATGGAAAAGGATGCAAGGTTAGAAACTAGGGGGTTTGAGTGGTTAGGGAGTTTATAATGGAAGGAGTGATATCTGGTTCGGGCTAGGTCGGTTACATATGGAACATTAAGGTCTTTATGTGTGATTATATTTGTGACAAAGTAAGGAGCATTGAGGATTTTACGAAGGGTTTTGGATTGTAAGGAATACGAGAGGAATTCGAAGGTTTAGTGGAGCCCTAAAGCTCAACTCCATATGTTCAGATTGGCCTTATTACAGTCATGTAGATCAGTCTTTTGTAATGTGTTGGAAGTTTAGACCGTTCGTCTAGTAAGTGCTGTAATACTTGGAATCGACGAGCAGTTTCCTGTCTTTTCAGTCTTGTGTGAGGATTCCAGGTTTCTCCAAATGTAGTCCAAGGTAGCGGATCTGTTCGACAGAGGTAAGAGTAACGTTATTAAATGATACTGTAGGGTAGGTTTACGACGAAGGGTAAAGGTGATTCAATGGGATTTGTTTCAACCATCTTTAATCGAGGAATTTTACTTACATATCAAAACAGGTAGGCAATCATAACTTTTTTATTTGAATTTAATAATAACTAATCGAAACATCATTTATCATAATTATTACCTGAAATGTCAGATGTTTTAGGAGAACCATTTAACCTACAAACTGTTTTAGAGCCTGAAATGAAAGGCAATTAAATATAAAATTTCTCACATCTGACTCTTCATTTGGTACGTGTTGTTCAGTAAGGCATTCGTTCAATAGATTCTTGTCATTTTGGTTCATATGAAGCATCTATGCATAGTTATGAATAGAAACATGGGTGAAAAGGTTTACAGCGTCCCATTAGTTCAGCTATTTATTACTGTAATACAAAATCTTGATAACATGTCAAATAATATAAAATTACTTTTTTTTTTGTTTCTCAACTACATTTATTTATTACTTAAACAGCTATATTCAATATTTTATTCAGGAATATTTATTAAATATTTCTCTAAAATTTATTAATTTCTTTGTTTGATTGTATGCACCTCCAACGTTTACAACAGCTGTGATGAAGACTTTAAATCATCGTTGGTCGATTCATAAATTGTTGAAAACTTACAATTATTTTTTTGGCCTCCATCCCTCACTACCACCTTCTAATATTTAAATTATTTTAAGGAATTTTTAAATTTCGTCTTATTATTGTTTAGGGAAAATACCACAGGACTTTTAGAGGATTTAATAGGTGGCTTTCAAGTGAGCTAGCCTGCCCAAGAAACTTAGACCCTTCATCTCTTTTTCCGCAGTGTCTACTTTCAGTTGATGAATATTTAGAGTGATATATGGAGGCAGTGTTCCACAAGGTAGCCCTCTTTGCCCTGTCCTTTATACCATCAAAAGCATGGGCTAGGATATTCTTCTTCATAATCCTTCTAAAATAGAAGATTTTATGGTTATAAACTTATAAAATAGTTTTTTTTAATAATATTTAAAAAAAACAAAAGTTATCATAATATCGAGTTTATAACTGCAATCTTGATTTGAAAAATTAAAAATTCTATTTATTGTTGAAATTTTTATTAATTCTAATTTCTTTTCAATGTGACAATAAACTAGAAATGAGCATTAAAAACATAAATGATGAAGTAGAAACTGATAACAAAAAATATAATATAAGTTAATAAAAGTACAAGATAAAGATAAAAAGAATAAAACTACATAAAATGATCTTTAAAATCCAAAAACATATTATAAATACTGAAGTACCAAACACTATATATAAAATAAACACAATTTTCTTTTTGATAAAATAGAAATTTGGACATAGCCTCAGATAGTAAAATCAGAAAACATTTACATCATTAAAAATATTAAAGATTTCATAAATTTCTAATCAGACATAAAAGAAATAAGTCACATTATGTTGACGTCACTAAAAAATATTAGCAATAATCAGTATAGAATAAATAATTACAAGTAGGGGTTGAATTAGGCTAAACCCTTATGATAAATGAGCGAAGCCCAATATGTAGTAAAGTACCATGGTCTACAAAATTATATAATTAAAAGTTAAAAAATATATTTGAGTAATACTTTTTTTTTTTTTTAAATATTGAGGTACATCAGTTTTAGGGCTAAAGATATGACAAGTTTTAGAAGTCAGGACAAATCCTTCAAAGGAAAGATGTGAAACATTGATTAGATTAGATTAGATTTTTATTCAG